>NC_081759.1:13553447-13853447 GCF_963082965.1 Carassius carassius | reverse complement strand
CTTAGGTCTCTGTAGAGCAAAAGTGGGCGTTTATCACCTTGTGGGTGTTTCCAAACTGCTGGGTGTTTCTAAATCATGCAAACTAAATGATCCCCCAATCCCACCACTAAACCTAACGTCACTATGACGTCAACCAATCAAGTATCATGGTGTAAAAACACCCTGATCTGGTAACTCCTATTACTTTCCTGCAGAGACCTATACTTGTATCTGCTCGCACACAAATCGGGACAGCCCCGATTATTATCAAACATGTTCGATATTTATGATTAAAACTGGGATGATGATGGCTATATGATTATGTCAGTACTTTCACAGTCAATGCGCAAAACCGCAAAACAGCTGATGTACAGCTTCATTGGATAGTGGTGATAGAGACAAACTGTTTCTTGACATTTTTTTTAGTAACACAACTGTCTGTAATATGTCGAAATCACATCACAAGTGTAAGGAGAAGTGCATTACTAAAGCCGCTTTACACAGCTCACTGCTCAGTACCGCCACCTGCCGCCTGGAGTATGGTAAACCATTCCATTTGTATGTAAACCAATCTCATACAATTTAACTAATTGGATCTGACTGGAGTCTGTATTTAAATCCTATTCATAATGTTAAACTGATTCAATTTAATAGTCTTGACAGTTAACAGGTTTATATTAATTCTATGTAATCAGAGTACATAATAATAATAATAATAAAGATTATTTAAATAAAATCAAATAGATGCAAATGCCAGGAATCCTTTTTTTGAGTGCATGTTTTGTGTTTATGTAGCCTTTATTTGGAGGGAGACCAAACAAACTCTTAATTTACAGTTGAGAATATCTTGAATATTTTCTAATTCTCCTGACAAGGCAGAAAATGGCCAATGTAATTAGGATTGCAACTAGAATTATAACAAATGCAATTACACCGACAGGTAATCCACACTGAAGTTCAGCATCAATAATCCTTGTTCCTGTGCCATTACAAGTGGTCTCCATTAAGTGTTTAACTTTGATTTTGTTTTTTTTAACCCAGTTGATGAACTCAAAGTTACTACAGTTGCATACAAGGGGATTGTAGCTCAGATCAACAGTACTGTTATTTCCCAGATCCATAACGCTTCCAACATCCACTGTCACAATGGCATTACTGGCATAGTTAAATTGGAGAAAATGCAGGGAGTAAAATCCAGAGGTGCTCAGTTTAACCAACTTGTTTCCACTCAGGTCTACCTGCCTGAGATGCACAAGACCTTTAAACAAGTTCTCTTCAAAAGCAGTTATTTTGCATGAAGATAGAATGAGGGTTTCCAAAAGAGGGACATATTTAAAGAGCTCCATCTGGGTAAGAACCCCTCCTTGAATTGTGTTTCCCTTCAAATTGAGAAGATGCAAATTCTTCAACCCTTTGAAAATATGCATGTTTGTCAGACTGGTATTGGACCAGGAAAGATTTAGAGTTTTGAGATTCTGTAGATTGCTAAAAGGTGAACTGTCATTCAAAGTGTAGTATGAATGGCTGAAGTCCAAGTGCTCCAGCTGTGGAGTTGCATTGAAAGGCTGTGAACTCCAGAACATTTGTGAGCCATAGCTGAGATTGAGGAGCTTCAGTTCACTCAGACCAAACAGCTGGTCATTACAACAAGGTCCCCTGGGATTTACTAAACTAAGACTGAGATCCAGCTCTTCTAGGATTCCAAGACTCTCCAAGCATTTGCTGCTAAAATTGAGTTGCTTTGAATTCCCACTCATAGACAAGTATGTAAGCGTGGGAAAGTTTCTGGTGTTGATGTTGCAGACATCTTTAAAGCGGTTCTCATCTAGCACCAGATGGGACAATGTAGATGGGCCAGTCATGTTAAATTGCAATGAATCCAGGTGGGCTCTGGTAAGGTCAAGCTTTTTAATCCATTTAAGGCAATCAAATGGGAAGTTATTTAGGTCTGAGAAATGCTGAAGCTGGAAATCCAGGTCAGTAACAAAGATCTTGCACAAAGATTGTAGTGCAACTGATGGTATGTACACGTTTGGATCAGTTTCATACAATCCCAGGTTCAGTCTGTTGGTTTTAAGGCCTTCAAGCCCTTTCAGTAGGGAGGAGAAGTTCATCTTGCTAAGGCAGCCACTCAAATCAAGACTACTCAAGTTCAGTGACTTAAAAACACCTGGTTCTATACTGACAAAATCGTTTCCTTTGAAGCTGATGCTCATTCCATGCACATTGCGGAGTGGTGCTAAATCATCCTCTCTTATCTGGTCAATGGAGTTCATGTCCAACTGCAGGCTGTGTAAGTTTTGACAGTGGAAACTACTTAGTCCATCTAATGAGCGAATTTCGCTTCCCCCAATGTCCAGAACCTCCAAATATGCAAGATTATCTGATGGGATGTCTGATAGGCTTTGTATCTTTGACTGCGCAAGGCTTAGATATTTGAGTGCTAGAGGTCCAGAAAAAGCTCTTTCTGCGATGAACACAAGTGGGTTTCCGATTAGGATAAGGGCCGCCAAGTCAAGCTGATATTTAAAAATGTCTTCATACATGAAAGTGATGCCACATCTGTGAGTTATAGGGTTAGATTTGAGAAGAAGAAACATTAGATTCTCAGATGAACAATTTTACACAGTTCATCTTGAAACACAAGTTGTTTTACTCACCTTGTCAGGTCTAAATAATTCAAGCTCGTTAGCCTCTGGAAAGTAGAGTTGTATAGGGCAGGAAGATAGTTGAAGCTAAATGTCAAAATTTGGACAGAATTTGGTATCTCATCTGGAATGACTTGTAGGTTCATATCACTACAATCATAGCCATTTGTTACCTGGAAAAAAATAAAAAATATTGAAAAAATTATATTTACCTCTGAAACCAATCATTAGTGTTACATCAAACACTGAAACATACAGTAGTATAAATATATTAATTTGTGGCTCACTTTTGTCAGTAATGTTGAAGATCATGCAAAATATCATCATAATATATAATCATAAATGTACCTGTTCACACTGTCTCCTAGCCCATGGTGTTGCTTCATTATATGGTAAAAGGTGAAACAGAATAGTGTAACATAACATGTAGAAAACAAAATGCTTCTCCATAGTGTAAATGACAAAAAGAGAACAGTGTCTCCTCTTCATTCAAATTTATAGGTAAAATAGAGGAACTTCAAGTAAAACAAGAAGTGTTCAACTGTAACTTCCCTTTATGTCAACAATGATTTTCTATATGTTTACAGCCATCACTATAATGAAGTACAGAAAGCAAACATGCCATTTTAAACTTTGGGAAGATTTGATCTGTTTCAGTTTGAAGTACTTTCCAAAACTCAGTTTTGTTTTGTGTTTTGTTTTAATTCTGAAGGGTTGTGTGCTAAAGGAAAAAGCGTAATTGAATAATGATTAACAATTTGTGTGAAAAAAAGTACCTGGCCAAACACTGAATTGAATTAGATACATTTTATCTACGATTGTGACTGGATCCAATGTGTGTCCATTTCGTACATCGGTTTCATCCAAATTAACCTCAAGTTGCCAAACTATTTGTTGACTATTTTTTTTAACTATTCTTTGCAAAACAGTAATACTATTAGTGTTCAAGGGGGAAATGATTTCCTGGGAGCCAGGACATTATTTGCATCGATCTTTAGCTGCATTATACCCTCAAAGAGAAAATCAAATATTTTGTGTGTGCCTTGTTTATATTAGCTTATACCATGGTTTGTTTGAATACTCTATTCTGATTGATTAAAAGGCATTCAGGTAGTTCCAGTCTGATTAATCCCAATTCTAAATGTCTGTTGGAACTGGGTACTGACTTGTGAAATCATGCTGTAATTGAACACACACCAATCCAGTGTCCCGCATGAAGCCTTGCAATAGAAACAGCTTTCCTGAAGGGGGTGTTATTTTGCTGTCTTTACTCTGCTCTGCAATAGGGTGAAAAATTGTGATGTTAGTAGTTATGCAATCCTTACATCCAGTTGAGAGATAAAGGCGATACTCATTTTAATTTACGAATAAATAGAAATAAATCTTTTTCAGATTACAGTCTCAATGGGGCCAGAGGATTACTCTGTTTTCAAATCCAAATGTTAATACACAGGACATGACTCTAGATAGGATTTAATGACTTCCTGTATGTCTAGTATGGACCACCAATTGCTTTAAAGGATGTGTATTGATATGTTTATTGATATGTGCATTATATAATTATGTATTTGGCACAATTCATGTCTTTATGGATTATCGTCACATATCTAATTTATATAATTACCAATTTCTCTGTAAAATCGATGTTATTATTTCTCATCTTTATTACTAGTTTACAAAACATCTACCTGGATACTTTTTTTCATTTCTAGTTAATCAAAAAGAGCTTTAATACTATTGTAGCAGCAATACTGTTAAATGTGTATTGTGGACAGTCAGTGTAAAAGCTAAGGTTGAATGAATCAGATGTCACAGTGTTAATAAGAAATTTAAGGAAGCTGTAAAGGGGAACTGTGGAAATTTTGTACTGATGATTATCTGCATTGTGACGTTTGACTTATAAGATTAGCAAAATTGGTGCTTTGCAAATTTTCCCAAGGACACCTTTGTTTATAACATTAGATGATTTCAAGTATTGGGAAAAACAGTGGGTTCTACCAGGAATGTGTCAGTAAAACCACATGTGTTAAAAAAAGTAAAATAAAAAATACAGTAACAACCATAATATTCACCAAACATATGGAAATTTCATGCAGTTATTTTTTGCTACAACTCTCTTTCAAAAAGCAATTTACACATTTTCAAGATCCTTAGTATTAAGTGAATTAATTGTGGTATTTTGACAGAATCTGTAGCTGCATTGTCTAATTTATACACACATATATACATACAGAGAAGGAAGATAATGTTTTGTGGTTTATGTGTAGAATTGATTATGATTATTATGATTAGTATTATTATTGTCAGGACAGTAGTGCAAATAGTAATCACTCTCTATTATATTTCTATTTTATCTATAGCTCTGAGTAAAAATAAACTAATAAAAAAATAAGAGATCACTGCAAAAGTATACCTTTCTCTGGTTTTACTATTTATAATATGTGTAAAATTAACATTTTCCTTATATTCTATTAACCACTGACAACATTTATCCATTTATTTGCAGAAAATGATAACTGGTCAAGTGTGTTGTAGCATTTTCAGACCTCAAATAATGCAAAGAAAACAAGTTCATATTAGTTAATTAAACAACACAATAGCATTGTTTTAACTTAGGAAGGCTTCAGAAATAAATATTTGGTGGAATAACCCTGATTTTTAAAATTACTTTATGCCACTCCTGTCACAAAAATTCAAGCAATTCGGCTTTGTTTGATGACTTGTGATCATTCATCTTTCCCTTGATCACATTCCATAGATTTTTTATGGGGTTCAGGTCTAGAGATTGGGCTTGCCATGGTGGACCTCTATGCACACCTTGATTGAGTTGGCTGTGTTGCATGGAGCATTGTCCTGCTGAAAATATAAATAAATAAATATAAAAAAAAAACCCGCCTTAGAATTCAGGAACATTGTCAGCGCAGAAGGAAGAACGTTTTTTTTTTCAGGACAACCTTGTAGTTGGTTTGATTCTTGCACCCTTCACAAAGACGAATGTGCCCAATTCCAGCCCTTGCTGGAGCACCTCTAGATC
Source organism: Carassius carassius (assembly GCF_963082965.1). Classification (NCBI taxonomy): domain Eukaryota; kingdom Metazoa; phylum Chordata; class Actinopteri; order Cypriniformes; family Cyprinidae; genus Carassius; species Carassius carassius. The sequence goes on along the minus strand of NC_081759.1, from coordinate 13,847,786 downwards.
TTTACCGATCCTCCATCAAATTTTACAGTGTGTGTGAGTCACTATGGCTTGCAGGTCTCTCCAGGTCTCCACCATTAGATGACCAGTTGTTTAGTATAGCTGAAAATTGTACTCATCAAAGTCTACAGTCCAATCTTTACGATCTTTTGCATTTTAAGGATGGACGCAAGCTGACACTCATTGCATCCCTCTGCCAGTAAAGACAGAATTTAACCCTTCTTTTCCTCTCTTAAAAACATTTATTTTCAACTCTTTTGTCATGGTCTATAGTAATTATTTCATGCATTCTTTTTATTCAGTTCGAATTATTTACTACTAGCACTGTTTTGCCATTCAGCTGGTCCTATCAAAGACACTGAAGTAGAATGGCTCTCATGTAGAAATGCTGGTTTAAGAAAACCAGCTGGTTTAACACTAGCACTCTCTATTCTATAAAAAAAACATTAAAAAATAAAAATAAAAACTGTAATACCTTGTTTTTTTATTTTATTTTAATTTATGTATTATATATGAACCTTGCTACATGTACTGGGACTTTTCACAGCACATACATGTTATTGCACTTTTGTTAGTTTGATTGCTTGTATTGTCCTCATTGTTAGGACTTCTTGGATGAATGTAAATGTACATATTACATCTTTGTAGTTGCTTAAAAATATTTTGAATTAGGAACAATTAAATCATTCAGAACCATATATATCTGTGAAACAAGAGCTTTTCCATTTTTCTATTCAAACACTGAAGCATTACCATGTGTATTATTTTGGGGATGAAGCCATAATTTGGTCAAAGTCATTATATTGCACATTTAATATACTTGTCACTACCCCTTTTTAATTCTTGGATTAATGCTGCCCGTAATAAAGGATTAGAAATAGAGAAAATCTGCCATGGCCTGAAGCATAATAGCACACTGACATCACACCCCCACATTGTGACACGAAACAAAATTACCGGAGGGCCTATTCAGCCCACCACCCACATCAGCTGTTCTCAGTCGTGATACTGCAGATGCACTTCTGCCCACTCGCAGATATTACTAAGCAGAAAAAAAATCCTTCATTCCAGACCATAATCCTCTTAGAAATTGTAATGCTCCCTGCTCTCCCTCCCTCTTAAAGTGAGCTTCAATGAAATGGGGCAGACAACTGCACTGGACATTGAGGGCAATTTTGGCGACCATCATAGCTGCACGAATCAGATGTCTTGTAAGAGAGGTGCAGCGCACACAGAGCAGATAGCGGGCCTCCTCTGACCCAAATTGCTTAATTAGACTTCAACGAGTAACCCTTAATCTCTGTTCCTGTTCTTATTATTATTCTTCCGACTAGGAGTCTATGGCAGCCCATAGAACCGATTGTGGGAGAGTTGTAATTGTTTGACATTCTGATAGAGGACAGTGCCAACATTAAGTACACCAATTTTGGTGTGTCTAAGTCATTCCCTCTAGCACCACCAACTGTCCAAAGTTTCACTTATATTTTGTTATATTATTAGGTTTCGTCTTACGGTTTGTGTAGTGTTGTGATTTAGCGCTTAAAAACCATTTGGCTATATCTTCGTAACCGCTTGTCCGATCGAGACGAAACCACCGTCAGAAGTTTGGAAACATAGGTCGATAGCTACACTTTGATGCCCAAATTTTTTACGCGTTTTTTTCATATAAATGTTTATAACTCTGAAGTGAATTGAGATATTTTCACCAAAATTGACACACATATGTATGGGCTCACTCTGAGGACACATAAAAAAAATTGTGGGACTGAGCCTCTTGGTGACGCTATAATAGAACAAAACATGAAATTCCCATTGACTTCAATACAGTTTTGTGAAATAAAATGCTATACTAAACAAATGCATTGGTGTAATATTATGAAACTCAGAAAGTGCCAACAACACCATCCCCTGAAGGTACTCAAAATATTTCGAAAACAACATTTCCAAAAAGGCTAATAACTTTTGAATAAATCTGGCTATTGAAATGCTGGTCTTAATAGATTCCTTGGGTCAAGCCGAGAACATAGATACCAAGTTTTCCTTATTTGGCCGAACTTCCTGTCCGCCATCTTGATTTTCCGTCAAAACCTACTTTTTCAAACTCCTTCTAGACCCTCCTTCAACCTGTGGGCCGCCAATTACTATTAAAAGAAATAATATTGTTAATATATGTAAAAATGTCTAAGACATAACATAACATATCATTTCATATATATAATTAAATAACAAAAAAGTTCAAGTTCAAGTTCAAGTTCATTTATTTATATAGCACATTTAAACAGCCGCTAGACAGACCAAAGTGCTTTACAGAACAAGCATATAAAAATAAAAGCAGCAAAAACAGACATAAGCACATAGAGAACAACTAAGCTAAGATTAATTATAAAATTAAGAAGCAAATGTAAAATAATAAGAACAGTCTAAGATAAGTAATCAATATGCTAACATTGTCAATTTGTATATTGTCAATCCTTACCCACCTATTTGTATTTTTTTGTATTTTTTATTCCTTATTGTGTTTTTTGTTCTGTCGCTGTTATGTTGCACTGCGGAGCTCTGTCACGAAAACAAATTCCTCGTATGTGTGAACATACCTGGCAATAAAGCTCATTCTGATTCTGATTCTGATTCTGATTCTGATTCTGATTCTAACGAGAATAGATAAGTTTTGACCAGAGACTTAAAAACAGAGAGGTTGGGAGCCGTTCTGATCTCTAGAGGCATGGTGTTCCACAACTAAGCTAAGATTAATTATAAAATCAAGAAGCAAATGTAAAATAATAAGAACAGTCTAAGATAAGTAATCAATATGCTAACATTGTCAATTTGTATATTGTCAATCCTTACTCACCTATTTGTATTTTTTTGTATTTTTTATTCCTTATTGTGTTTTTTGTTCTGTCGCTGTTATGTTGCACTGCGGAGCTCTGTCACGAAAACAAATTCCTCGTATGTGTGAACATACCTGGCAATAAAGCTCATTCTGATTCTGATTCTGATTCTGATTCTGATTCTAACGAGAATAGATAAGTTTTGACCAGAGACTTAAAAACAGAGAGGTTGGGAGCCGTTCTGATCTCTAGAGGCATGGTGTTCCACAGACGGGGCCCTGCCACCGCAAAAGCACGCTCCCCTCTACGCTTAAGTCTGACACGAGGGACTACCAGCAGCGCCTGGTCGTGGGATCTATTGGTCCCACGACCAATAGAAAACACGACCAAAAGAAATATTAAACGGTTACTATGCTTCCACTATTCGAGCTCGCTGATTGGTTTAAGAATAAACCACCAATTTATCTTAGATATTTTTGCTGCATATGCTACAGAACAACAAATTCAACCATTAGACGGTGGGCCAAGGGTCCGTATCTGCTTTACTTTTCGAAATGGATGATCCCCATGGAGGGAGAACCTGCATTTGTAAAGTTGGGACGTTTATTTTATTCTCAACGACATGAAAAGTGTTGCCACTCCCATTTATTGCACATTTTCCCCGAAATCATAATGCACGATCCGTAAATATGCAGGCAAACGCGGTTGCCTACTATATTAGTTGAGCCAATAGCGCGGCAAGATACTGACATGGGATTATTATTATCCAATCAGATGTAGCTTATTTAGAACAGCTGTTACACGGATGATTTAGCTATCAGACAGGAGCACCAGCAGCGCATTGATCGTCAAGGACATTCTTTGTGTGATTGTAAGTATTCATTTAATTACAATATATTTATATAAAATGTTTTTTTTGTACACTGTGTTGTTCAAACGTGTGTAAGCGTCTCTTTAGTGTCGTTTTAAGTAGGGTAACGTTTCAGCTGGCGAACTAGCAGTAGCCAGAGCCGTTTAGAATATCATATTTAACGGCTCTGGCAGTAAATAGCATCATGCGATTACATATTTAATTTGGTGTAAACATTACATTTTAATGGTAACACTTCGTCATACTCTCATAGACTACAGCTCCACTGTATGTTGGCGGATAATTACCTCAGATCGTTTTGCAATCGTTCGCCAAAAACTCAAGGCGAACATGAACCTGTTGATGTTTAAGACATATATTTAATTACCAGTTACATCTGACATAACGTTAAAGGGTCAGTAATAATATTCTAATATTAATATTCTAATCAATATTCAAACCGGAGAGCTAAGAACTCTAACGTAAGTTAGAACTGTATGTATTAGAAATAAGATTATAACTATCAAAGAAGACAAACTGCATGTAAAACAAACAAGATTATAAGTATAACTATCAAAGAACATAGGCTATCAAACAAAGCAGAGTTATAATGTCCATAAACCTGTCATACAGATTTACTTCTGCAAGAGTAGCAAACACACCTCTCCCCACATGTGTACATGCATACACACATGTGCCCTAGTCATCTTCAAGTGACTTATTGTCACAGTTTAAACACTGACAGAGGTTTGTACATGGTAGCTCATGCAGTTTACATGTGCATCTACCTTTAACACAATTCGTTTTTTACATGAGCAGTGCACAAGTTCCAGTATGGCCTCTGGAGCTGGCGGAAGAGTCATCCAGTCTACTCCGTAGAAATCTCCTACCATCTTCCAGCCATGATTTACAGGAGGAGGAATGTCTGGCATGCGCTCAAGACACCTCCTATGTACTGCAGCCTGATAGCTTGCCCGCTGGATGTGTTTATGCAAGGAGTCTTTGTTTGGAGGCAAGTCTCTCTCAGAACATGTACCTGATTTGAACAGTTTGGCCCTTGCAATATTGACATCTTGGCAGTCCTTCTCATCATATAGATCACACGTGTAAGCTTCCAGAGCCTCACATAGTTCTGGTGATGAGGTGAAACTTGTTCCTAGTTCTCTAAACATAGTGATGTATTCTGTTTTTGAACTTAGTTTTTTGTATGCTTTTGCTTTTCCAACCTTATGCAGAGCGCTCACTGTGTCACATCCAGAAAAGGCATGCAGACCTACAAGGGCATCACATTTGTCTTCGCCAAGATGAGGATGTAGCTTGGTAATGTCAGTAATGTGTGTGTCTCTCCCCTTGGCTGTATGGAAATGGAGGTGGACATCAATGTGGCTGCAGAAAGCTAGAGCCAGCACAAAGACATCGGTGTCTGGGCTTTTGATTACCAGGTCATGGCTGTGTTTGGCTACATGGGCTGCATGCAGTATCATTCTGGTGTCTGCCTCTTCTTGACTTGTCTCTAGGTCTTTGAGTTCCATTATCTCAAGGTCAGTATAGCTCACATTCATCTTAATGGCGTGACACTTGCTTCCATGTGCAACAATGATGGTTATATTGCCAATTATATTCTTTGCAGTTAAGCTCCAATGTTGGAAGAAATACTCCAGTAAGTTTTCTTTATTTTGGCCACATGCCAGAATTTTTTTCCACTGCTTTGGGGTTTTTTGGTCATCTCCATAGATTTTGATTTTTTGGTAGCCCTGTTCTGCGCGCCGACTACGCTCAGCATTTTTGATGCTCAGGTCGCTGTATGTGTCACATACAAAAAGCTCTGTTGACTTGGTTGCCTTAGCTGAGTGAACTAATGTGTTCAGTATATGATCAGCATACAACCCAAATGTTGGCTGTGGTTTTAGTTGTTGCACCAGAGCCATAGCATCCCAAATCCAAACTGAGCCATCAGGAATATCACTCACTGTTGCAGGCGGGTTGATCTCATCTAGCAAGATGTGCATCAGCTTAGCTTTGTTGGTTTTGACCAGAGAGCCATCAAAGTTGGAAATTGACTGTGGAAAAGGACCCAAACTGTAAGTGAGCATTTCATTGATGTTAATTTGCCTAACGCCGCCCACAACAATTAGCCTTGCAAACAAGTTGCGATGTGATGTTAGGGTGATTTCTTTTCCTCTAATTTTTGTGACTGTACTTTGTCCAGTGTCTTTAAATGTTTTTGTTTTCATTTTCTTTATAGGGTCATGGAATGATGCTTGGCCATGGACTATCCTTTTTTCACAGAATTCAGTGAGTGCCTTCACACCTCTTTGTTTAGCCCCTAGTAAGTCTGTGGCAACATTTTCTGATGCCTGTTGGCCAGAAGAGATGTGACAAAGAGAATCTCCATCCAGCAATGGGTCAAAAGGGTTAACCATATTTTGGAAAGTGGCCACAATGTTCATCACATCAGCCTGATCTCTCTGCATTCTGTTGTTGTCTAGCTCAGAGTTAAGATGTCCTACCGGGCACTTTCCTGCCATTGTTTTGCATTCAAAAGTGATTGCTGCCCGCTCATGTTGTGTTAGGGTCCAGCGATGAACTGCACCCTTGTTCAGAGAGAACCCACTGATGCCTCCCTTTGTCTTGGAGTCACGATTGGCTGTTTGCTCAATGACTTGATCACATGCCGTGCCGGCAAAACCATGACTTTGATGTCTTTGTGCATATTAATTTAATATATCCTTGCTGAAAAGAAAGAAAAAAATGACTGTCCAGTAGTGTATATTGTTGTTACAAAATATCTGTATTTTAAAAACATAGCTACTGCTTCTTTTTTTGTTTTGTTTTACTTTTTATTCCTCAAAGTATCCTAAAAAAGTATCACGTTATGAAAAAATATTAAGCAGCAGAACTGTTTCCAACTTTGATAATGAATCATCATTAGAATGATTTCTAAAGAATCGTGTGATAATGATCCTAAAAATTCAATTTCAATTTTTATTTGCTTTGTTGAAAAGCGTAGCGGTTACAAAAACTGGGTTATCCCTCGCCACAGATTGTTTGAAAAACGAAATCTCCCCTCGGCCCACCGTCTACATGCATAAATAGCTGTTGTGTTTCCTCCTGACTGCTTGCTCCGGTGACTATCTACCCACTGCGGAGCTCTGCCTGGATCTGGTTTTCCCGTTTTGCTGAGCGGTGCCAGCCAGAGTTATTTTCTGTTCATTTCCAGGCCATTCTAGGGCTGTGCGATTAATAGAAATCATCATGAAATCACGATTTGAGCGTGCGCAATTTCTAAACGGCTTTATAGCACGATTTTCCACGGCCCTGACCTCCCGTAGTATGCTATCCGATCCAATCAGAATGCATTGCGGCTAGCGCGAGAACAGAACAGACTGTGCATATGCCTAACTCCAGGTTCACACTCTGTCTGTGATGTGCCTTTTTTCCGAGCCCATGTTAACGGATCAGAGGGTTCACACTGCATGCGGTAAAAGGCTAGAAATAAAAACGTGAGAAAATAATTAACATCTAACACATGAGCATAGAGAGAGTTGTGAGCGCACAAGATGCAGTTTAAGTGAGAGGAGACATGTTTTAAGTGTGCACACTCTCTCCGCGCAGAGCAGCGTTTATCTGAGCAAGTACGTCTGGTTTTGTGACAGTGCAAAGGAAATCTGTGTGCGAACAGAGAGATTATTATCGTGCATTATTTTAATGTGCTTTCGTGTTATATTTATGCGCTCTCGCTGCTGACCGCATACACATACTGTATACACACTGCAAACACCTGAGGCACCACTACAATTAATGAGCTCTATGAACAATGCATGGCAAAAAAAGAAAAAAAGTCCCTGGACACTGGATTTTTTTTTTTTTTTTACCATAAGTCTATACATTTTGTTACATCTTTACTATAGTGATAATTTTGACTTATGTCTGTTCTAGAGAGGTTACAACTTTTTGATAAAGCTCTAATTGGTTTTCTTTTGGAATTAATCCTGAATGCATTTATGACTGTAAAAGCATATCGGTGTGTGTCACAATCGCAAAATTGATCAAAGAAATCGCGATAGTTTTTTTTTTCCCCATATCGCACAGCCCTAGTTCATTCAATAAATACAGTTAACAATCTAGCTTCTGAGTACCGAGGTGGTGTTAGCGCAGTGGATAAGACACATGCCTTTGATGTGAGAGACCCGGGTTCGAATCCACTGTGAGACACCAATGTGTCCCTGAGCCAGACACTTAACCCCTAGTTGCTCCAGAGGCGTGCAACCTCCATTGCGACTGTAAGTCGCTTTGGATAAAAGCGTCAGCTAAGTGAATAAATGTAAATGTACTTGGTTATTAACCCAACAATAGCGGGGTCAGTTAATTTTTTTTGAAGTGGGCCGCGCAAACATATGTGTGTGGTTGTGTGGGCCACGAGCTGAAAAAGGTTGGGAACCACTGTTCTAGACCGTTTGTCCGATTTTCACCAAAATCGAATCATATTATCTCCAGACTGAACCAACTAAAATTTATGGATTTCGTGTTGATATACGAAACGGTTATCATTTAGCGTATCAACGAATTTGCTGGAAGGATGCCAAAATGCATTTGAGGCTGTATCTCAGCAAAGCTTTGACATTTTTGCATCAAACATTGTATGTGTCATAGTCACCTCACACTGACCATGCCACATCAATTTTGTAACAACGCCACCTATTGGTCAAGAGTAATAAACCAATCATTAACCATTAATAATTACAATTATAAAAATGTGAATAACTTTTAACTGCATCAGGTTATTGCAATAAAACTGGTCTCAATATATTCCCTGGCTTATGCCAACAACATAGATACCAAATATGACAACATAGATACCAAATAAGCTGAACTTCCTGTCCACCATTTTGATTTATGTTGAAAATCTACTATTTCAAACTCCTCATCAACCGTTGGTTCGATTTTCACCAAAATTTTGTCAGATGATCTTCAGACTGTGCTGACAAAATGTTATGGATTTTGTATCAATACACAAAAACGTTTTTGCATACCACAGTGATGAATAGTGCAATAATGAATGAAGAATGAAGCCCCACCCACTGTACCACCACTGAGGGTGGACTTGATAGACTTTTTATTTTGTTATTCCCAGTTTTCTGCCATCATCTGAAATGTCTGCCTGTCCTGTTATGGCCATGGAGGCTGTTCATGAATTCCCTGTCTGTCCTGAACTGTCAGCCTATCTTGGATTACCTGCACTACCATGGAGGACTACAATTAACTGTCTGTCTGTCCTGTCGCAACCATGGAGGTTGTTTCCCTGTCAGAGGCACTTCATTTAAAGGGAGTTGCCATATTGTGTGTCTGGGCCACACACACCACCACTGTCCTCCCCGAAGTTTTGTCATCCACCTCTGAACTGTCTGTCTGTCCCATCATGACCTCTGAGGTCATGCCCAAACTGTCTGTCTGTCCAGAACTGTCTGCCCATCCTTGACTACCTGTTTATCCCGTCACAAACATGTAGATTGGTTAGGGTTAGGGTGTCACCCCATCACTGAGGCTATTCCCCTGTCCACCGTGTTCCCAGTGTTCTGTCATGAACTCCCTCTCAGTCCCCTGCTCTAGCCTCCACTTCTTAGTCCTCCATCATTCTCTGTCCCACTGCATCTTGCCAGTTTCTCAGCTTATCCTCAGCTCTCTTTCTGTGCAGCAGATTCGCTTTAAGCCTGTTAGTCTCCAGCTACATCGAGGTCGGAGGATCCCCAGTTTTTGCCTCCAACATTTGAGACCCAGTCTCCACCTTGGCCTGTTGACTCATTGGCTCCGCCTTGGCTCACAGCTCCTTAGTCTTCACCAGCTCCTCTAGATACCATTTTGGTCAGTAATCGACCATCCACCGCCTCATGATTCCACTTCTCCAGCTTCGTCTTGTCACTCCGTCCCTCTGGCTTCTTTGTTCTTTGTTCTTTGACCTAGTTCCTGTTTCCCCTTTGATTACTTCAGTTAGTTCACCTGTGTTTTATCACAGTCATAACAGGCTGATAGAAAGGCAACAGTAATTCAAAAAACCTTTTGTTTCAAGTGATGTATGCAGAAGAACATCTCTGAAGCACAAAATGTCATTGAAGAAGATTGTTTCAGCAGCAGAAGACTATACTAGATACCATACCTCTCAGCTAAGAGAAGATTGGAAAATGATTGCCTGGAGTCTTGGATATTTTCATGACACATTTTGGGCCCGTTTAAACTAAACCACAGCCTACCTGAGTATACATGATCACTGCCCTTTATCTGCATTCAACCCCCTGCATCTAGCACTGTCCCTTGTGGATTTGGACGACCAAACTGCAGTCTCTTTCCCCTTCGAGTGAGAGCTCTATCTTCCTCAGAGGAAGAATTAGAATTGATATCAAAGAGATTGTGGATTTGCCACCTCAATCTCATGCATATGAGCAGAAAACATTTGGTGTTGCATTCAGCTGCAGTTGATTTATCCTGGGCAGATTTTTGTAGTAAAATGGGAAGTAGTTACTCTTTTAAGCAAGGAGGCAACAGAACATGTTCCACCTCTCAAGAGGGTGTCTGGGTTCTACTCATGTAATCGTCTGATTCTAGGTCTATGCACACTGAATCGTTCTATCAAAATGTTCACATTCAAAATGCTGACATCGAAACAATCATTACTCAAATAAGACCCGAGGTTTGTCACCATAGAGGACAAATGCATCCATGTATTAATCTTTCCACAACATATAAAGTTCCTGAGGTTAGCTTTTGGGGGCAAAGTATTTCTTTTTTTTTATTAAACCCTCCCCCCTACATATGCACAACTTAAAAAAAATAAAATAAATAATACATAAAAAAAAAAAATAATAATAATAATAATAATAATAAATTAATTGTGAGGAAAAAAAGTGTTCCATGTTTGTACAGTCTATAAATTATCTTTAGACTTGAAAAGCTTGACAGTAATTAGGGAACACAAGAAGTCAGTATAAATAAATAAGCAGAGAAGTTAAAGACTCCCAAAAGAAGAAGAACACTTTCATAAGAAACATAAATACACACTTTGAGAATACTGCTCCAGAAAAAAACATAATAAAGGAAAATAATACAAGTTGTTTTACTGAAACAGATTTATGACAGAAAAGGCATAAAAGCTTTATATTCACACTGATGAATAAATGCATAAGATAAATAACAAACTAAAAAAAGATACATAAAAAAGGGAATATGTACAAATAATGAGAGATGCTGCAAAAAGAAGGAAGGATTAAAGTAAATAACTCCTATCTCAGAGGCTGGGGAGCTCTTCAAAATATCTTATAAAAGGGGACCATATGTTTTGAAACTTACGTTTTGAACCTCGAACAATGTATTTAATCTTTTACAACTGAATGTAAGACATTACTTCTTTTATCCAGCTAATATGTGTTGGAGGGTCTGCTCTTTTCCAATGAAACAATATTAAATGCCTCGCCAGTAGTGTAGTGAAGGCTATAACATAGCAAATGTCTTTTCTGAGTTCTATACCTTCAGGCGTAACACCAAAAATGCCCATTAAGGGATCAGGGTTAATCTGAATACTATACATATGACTATATGATTTAAGATTTCCCCTCCAAAACTCCTTCAGGACAGGACACAACCAGAACATATGGGCAGTTGTGGTAGGAGTTTGAGAACATCTACTGCACGCAGGGCTAACAGGATAAATTTTGGCTAATTTGGAGTTAGTAAAATGGAGCCTATGAAGCACCTTAAATTGAATTAATCCATGCCTAGCACAAGGTGAGGAGGAGTGCACCCATTTTAAGGCATCTCCATCTGCAATTTCTCTGCCCAAATCTTTTTGCCAGGGGTTACGAATATCATCAATGTTCTGTGGATTTATAGATGTTATAATAGAGTATATGCTTGAGATGAGTCCCCTGCTATGAGGGTTCAGATCAAGCAGTGTCTCGATAGGAGAGGAAGGTGGTATTCTTGGGTAAGAGATATATCTTCTTAATGAAACTTCTAATCTGCAAGAATTTAAAAAAGTGGGACCTAGCTAAAGCACAGAGGTGGGTAGAGTTCCCAAAAACTGTAATCAAGTAAAAGTAAAAGTACTTCTAGAAATATTTACTCAAGTAAAAGTAAAAGTACTAGTCTTGAATAGTTACTTGAGTAAGAGTAAAAGAGTATCGGATAAAAAGTCTACTCAAGTAGTTAGTTACTAGTTACTTTGGGTCATATATACTGAGCCTATTTTTATTTAGATATATAGATAAAATGTATGTAATATATGTGTGTGTGTATAAATGTATATATTTCATCAGCCTTTACTCCAATTTATGTAATTTATTATAAAACCCTGTCTGTTTACTTAAGTAACAGATATAGGTGTCATGCCATAACATATTTTTAATACGACTGACTTTATATTAAATGTGAATTTAACATTGAAAGTTAATGTGATATAAATATTGCTACTAATCTTTCATTGTTCAGAAAGAGAGCAAATAACATTTACATTATTAAAGATCATTTTCACTGACAGTCTAGATTTCAATCACTCTCAGAAACTCCCATTAAAATCACTGAAACTGTTAACACTGTGAAATCAATATCTTAATTAAAGATTTGTACACACATCTGCACTTTGTTGTTTCTGACGAGAGAATTCGCCAGAAAGAGGTATTCAGTCAGTGAGCGAGTGAAGGAAGCACCGGCATTTTAGCGATGACTCATCGGAACACCTCTGATTGGCCAATGCTTTAATAAGCTCAAAAGAATCATGTGTGATTTGCTATAATGCGCAGTGCTGTAAAAACGCATCTATCTCTGGCTCAGCGCCAGCAAGCGAACACAGATCTGAATTTAGCAGCTGATGATATGACTTGCTGAACGTACTCACACCGGTGTGATTGTATTAAAATTAATAAAATCTTAATCGGCTATTTTTTGTCTTTTGGAAGCTGCATTCAACTTGACTCCCCTCTGTTATAAGCCACACACGTACAACAAACTAATGTCACAGTGCTATCGTGTACTGTAATGTAGCCAGTAGACAGCACACACGGTGTTCATCTAATAAGGATCTCCATCACAAGCAAATAATAGCTTTTGGAGATTTGCTTTCAATTCAGTGCAGTTCCATAGCCACGTTTTCAACGCTGCTGATGTTAAACGTTACAACTCTGAGTGAACCGCTTCAGACGCTCAGCGCGTGCGGCAGGGAACTGAACGACTCATTCAAACTGATTCATGAACCAATTCACTCGTTTGCCAATTGGTTTGATCAAGCCTTTGAACAGAGTTGACTCAAAAGAATGAATCATTCGCGAATGGGCATCGCTCATTGTCCAGAGAAAAGTAGACAGCGCGTTTGGAATAAACGGAAGCATTTATAACATTTATTGCATTAAGATAAAGTAACGAGAGGAGCGTCGCCCACAGTAACGAAGTAAAAGTACAGATTTTTCCCCAAAAATTTACTCAAGTAAGAGTATAAAGTACCCATCTTTAAATATACTCCGAAAAGTATTAGTTACCCCAAAAAATTACTCAAGTAAATGTAACAAAGTAAATGTAACTCGTTACTACCCACCTCTGCTAAAGCAAAATGTCTTCTAAGATCTTCAAAAGAGCAAAAAGTATTATCTAAGTATAAATCTTTTAGGAGCCTAATCCCCCTCTCCTCCCAGACACAAATAGCAGAGTCCAAATAGAATGGTGGGAATAGACAGTTAGAAACAATGGGACCTAGAATAGAAGCTGATTGTAAACCAAAATGTCTTCTAAAAAGATTAGGATCAGGGTGCATGCTGATATAGATCTGCATATCATCAGCATAACAATGAAAACCTAAACCAAACTTACGAATAATGTCACCCAGAGGCAACAGATAGATGCTAAATAAGATGGGACCAAGCACAGACCCTGTGGGACACATTGCTGGACGAGAGTTGGTAAAGATTTGTTTCCCCGCAAGGACACAAACTAGGAATGATTTGTAACATAAGATGTAAACCATTTAAGAGCAGTACCAGAGACTCCAAGATATACAAACATATGTCTTTCAAGAAGGACAGCTTGTGATATAGTGTCAAAAGCAGCCGTGATGTCTAACAACTATCCAATTTAGTAAAGAAAGCTTTCCTGATAAAAATGGGGATATTTGAAAATAAGTAAAAAAAACGAGGAAGAACAGACATTTTGATTAGGTTGGTGCGACCTGGTAAAGACAAGGGAAGAGAAGACAATCTCACAAAATCTTTTTTCCATTGATCCAAAAGTGAGCAAAAATTTGCTTTAAACAAATTATAAAATGACCTTGTTACTTGTACACCCAGGTATTTGAAGTCCTCATGTACTTTTCTAAATGGAATAGAGGAGGAGTCTCTACAGGAGGTCGGAGTGATTGAAAAACTAATTTTTACTCATGTTAAGCTTATAGCCAGAAATATTGCCAAACTCTTTTAAAAGTTAAATAATTTTAGGTATTGAGGAGGTTGGGTTTGGTACATATAATAAAACATCATCCGCATATAAAGAAATTTTATGCTCCATACTATGACGCGTAATACCTTTGAAATAAGGAGACTGAAGGAGTGCAGCAGCCAAGGGTTCAATTGATAAGCCGAATAACAAGGGAGAGAGAGGGCACCCTTGCCTGGTGCCCCGTTGTAAGGAGAAATACTCAGAGTGTACATTGTTTGTGCACACTAAGGCAACCGGGGAGGTATATAACAGTCTAACCCATGAAACTAGGTCTGTAGGGAAACCAAACTGCTTGAGTGTGGCAAAAAGGTATTCCCACTCTACTTTCAGCACCTTTTCAGCATCGAGAGAGATCACTGCTTCATGTTCGCCTGGGGTAGAATTTGTGTAAATTATATTATATAAGCGTTGCAAATTATTAAAGGGGTTACGGCCTCGAATAAACCCTGTTTGGTCATTTGAAATTATAGTAGGGATAATGTGTTCCATGCATAGCGAAATAATTTTGGATAAAATTTTGAAATCTGCGTTCAACAGTGAAATTGGCCTGTATGATTTGCAATGAGTGAGATCTTTGCCTTTCTTTGGGATAAGAGAAATTGAAGCTTGCATAAGAGTTAAAGGGAGAGTCCCTTTATTAAAGGATTCATTATAAACTGCCATAAGAAGTGGGCCCAGTAAAGCTGCAAACTTCTTATAAAACTCTATTGGGAAGCCATCAGGTCCCAGAGCTTTACTGCTCTGCATTACCGCAATAGCCTCTGTTACTTCAGCTGTATCTATAGGTCTGCCCAGGTCAGAATGATGGATGAATTAATAGTGGGTAAGCTTATTTTTTTAAAGAAGGATTCTACACTTGCAGGATCATTAGGGTACTCTGAAGTATATAGGTTAGAGTAAAAAATGACAAAGCTGTCGTTAATATCCTGTAGTGTATATGCCAAGGATCCAGACAGGGCCTTAATACAAGTAATTATTTTTTAATTATTAGATTGACTAGATTGAAAAGCTAGAAATTTACTGACTTATTCATAACGTGATTCTTCTCTTCTTGTTTAGTTGACAACAAGTTATATTTGGACTGTAGGCTTATTCTTTCTTTGTACAAGGTGGGGCTAGGAGAGATGGCGTACTGTTCGTCAAGCCTGATAATAGCTTCTGAAATATCCTTGAGCTTTGAGAGTTCTTGGTTCTTGGTTCTACTCAGATGGTTGGGATTGGTTGGTGGCCTAATGGTTAGAGAATCGGACTCCCAATCGGAAGGTTGTGAGTTCGAGTCCCGGGCCGGCAGGAATTGTGGGTGGGGGGAGTGCATGTACAGTTCTCTCTCCACCTTCAATACCACGACTTAGGTGCCCTTGAGCAAGGCATCGAACCCCCAACTGCTCCCCGGGCGCCGCAGCATAAATGGCTGCCCACTGCTCCGGGTGTGTGCTCACAGTGTGTGTGTGTTTGTTCACTGCTCTGTGTGTGTGCACTTCGGATGGGTTAAATGCAGAGCACAAATTCTGAGTATGGGTCACCATACTTGGCTGAATGTCACTTCACTCACTCAGATGACCACCAGGACAAGACCACAGGAAACAGATAATTCTTCTGCACAATCTGACTTTGCTGCAGCCTGGAATTGAACTACTGGTTTCGTCTGTTCAGAGGAGAACTGGCCCCCCAACTGAGCCTGGTTTCTCCCAAGGTTTTTTTCTCCATTCTGTCACCGATGGAGTTTCGGTTCCTTGCCACTGTCACCTCTGGCTTGCTTAGTTGGGGTCACTTCATCTACAGCGATATCGTTGACTTGATTGCAAATAAATGCAAAGACACTATTTAAACTGAACAGAGATGACATCACTGAATTCAATGATGAACTGCCTTTAACTGTCATTTTGCATTATTGACACACTGTTTTCCTAATGAATGTTGTTCAGTTGCTTTGACGCAATGTATTTTGTTTAAAGCGCTATATAAATAAAGGTGACTTGACTTGACTTGACTATAGGAGGAGAAAGAGATTATTTTGCCCTGCAGGTATGCTTTTAATGCTTCCCATAATATACTCCTAGATATGTCGAACTTGTCATTTAACTCTAGGTAAATATTAATCTCTTTGGTTAAATAGGTAATGAATTCTACATCTGCTAAGAGCAGAGAATTTAATCTCCATGGTTTAAAGGAGGAATTCTGAGTTGGTAAACTCAGCACAAAAGAAGAGGGGGCATGATCAGATATAACAATACTATGATATTTACTAGATGAGATAAAGGGCATGAGACTCTTATCAACCAATAAAAAATCAATGCAGCTATATGAGTGATGAACAGGCGAGAAAAGGGAAAATGTCCTGGAAGAAGGGAAAAGAAATCTCCAGGGATCTACTAGTCCAAATTGAACACAGATTCTTAATGTTTGTAGCTGCCTTAGAAAGCTGTATAACTTTGGAGGAGGATCTATCCAATAATGTGTTCAGAACACAGATAAAGTCCCCAACTATTATTAATGCATAATCGTCATCTGGTGGAATAGATGTGAAGACCTTGATGAAAAAATTACTGTCATCAAAGTTTGGAGCATAAATGTTAACAAGAATTACTTATTTGTCCAGCAGGGAGCCTGTAACAATTACAAAGCGACCCGAGGAGTCACTGATAACCTTTTCACTGGTGAGATAGCCGTACCTCTGCCTTTTGCATTGAAACTTGAGTGAAATACCTGACCTCCCCAACTCTGTCTTGGTCTATACATCACACTGCCTTTGACATTTCACCATTCCATTGGACCAATTTCATACATGCTTCAGGACATGGTCATGCAGAGGCATTCCCAAAGCATTTCTTATACATTTTCTTGTACACCTCTGGGAACCATGGTTACATACCTAACCTAGAGACGTTTTGTTCATTTATGGGGAAAGAGTTGTGACTAGCTAGCTAATTCTCCACTATTTTCTGCATCTGACTATCGTTGTCAAGTAGCAATTGTCATTGGCTGGGAATTGCACTCCTGGTTATGATGTTCAAACAAATAGAACAATGTTCTGATAGAAAAGCAGTAATGAACCTATGAACTGCTTACCTACTGTTGTCAAATCAAGATGGGATAAAAAAAGTACTTTACTATGCAAACAATTACAATAAGTTTCAAGTTGAGCAGTCCCAATAGAACAGAGTCACACCATTTTAAAAGACCAAATGGGACAGGCGAGTGCACACTCAGTATATCAGATAGAACAGTCAGCAATTCACACACTGATGTTATAACACATTTCACATGGGTGCCAGGAGTAAATGTATGTTCCAAATAGTTGACTTTATGTTATCTTCTTATGTAAACATGTGTTACATACTGTAGAAGATGTCCATTGCCAAAGCCAAAATGCTGAGTAAAATGGAGCAAAAATGCACATTTGTTTAACAAATAACTATCAAACAAGTTCTTGTTGTGGACAATGACACTCAGCACAGTGGCCTTATTATTAAGACAACAATATTTGTCTTTGTTGTATTGTGCATCAGGTTACAATGCCCATTCAGTGAAATGTAAATTCTGTTATTGTCCTAGCAAGCTATTACCAGTATGAGACCAATAACTTCTACAAACAGCACTTTTTGAACACTGTATGCTAAATAGTTCTTTTTTAACTCGAAATGTCAACTTAAAATGTCAGCTCTATAAGGCTTTTGAGCTGTAGTTTAAGTCTTGTGCTATAAATGTCTCTTTTGTGTTTCTGAATAAACTGATACAAGTTTTGAATAAACTGTTTTGTTTTTCATTGGATGAAGTGGTCTAAAGAAACTCTCACTCCCCCCTCTCTCTCTCTGCCAGTGGTTAAATAAATATTATGGTTATGTATACAAGCATTTTAAAATACAGGACATTTGGTAACAGAGTAGGCAGCGCTAAACCTCGACACAGACCGGTTGTATACACAGCAATCCAAGAGACAGATAAATCCCTCGCCTGTATTAACCTCAGATGGAATTAGTTCAAGAACATTTTGTGAACTGGGAACAAGCCAAACTTCAGCCGAACAGTCCTATGTTGCAATTAACACTCAAAGCTCCAGTCTTATAAAATGGAAACACTAGCTGCTTGTACTAAAAGACAAGAATAAACATATCAATCAGAGACAATTTGTTACATTGAGAATTTTGAAAGAAAAACACATTGCAATGTTAACAACAGGAATAGCAGTGTGTAGTGTGTGTTTAGTTGGCTGGAAAAGCACAGAAAACATTCCAGTTGCATATGGGGAAAAGCTTCCAGCACTCATCCCAACTATTCATCTAATGTTAGCTCTTGGACTGGGAGTTGGCAGACTTCCCATCTCATTATATGGTTTGTATATAACTGAACAGGAATTTTTTCAAGGGATCAGTGGCCTGATCAGCTAATGCCCATTTCATGGATAAATATATATATACATG
Organism: Carassius carassius; assembly: GCF_963082965.1. NCBI lineage: Eukaryota > Metazoa > Chordata > Actinopteri > Cypriniformes > Cyprinidae > Carassius > Carassius carassius. The sequence goes on along the minus strand of NC_081759.1, from coordinate 13,829,217 downwards.
AATATACTGTATATACTTTTATTTTTTTTGGAAGAAGAAGAAGAAGAAGAAAATGTGAGTGATACTTGCTAATGTAACTTCTTACCATGGTAGATGATTGCCAAGGTTTGACTTGGAGTTTTTTTAGTACATTGCTGGGTTGTTACAAGCTAGTTAGTAGTTTACAATTGCCAAAAATCCAAAGAACCTGCCCCCACATCCCAGCGTGATCACTGTGGTTGTAAGTATTCATATGCAAAGCGTGGTTCTAGTAAATGTACATTTTGCATATTGACAGTATGTAAAACAGAAGCATTTTACATAATATTAGCAAATGATCACTTTGAATAGCACTGCCTCTTCTCTCTTCAAAAAGGCACATGGTTTGATTATTTGTTGTATTATTAATGTCTGAAATCCAATGCTGTTGTAAAAAGTAATAGTAATAGGGATGCTTCCCCTAGCAAATTAATTAGATCAATATTTAATATTTAATTTAGTGTTTGATATGAAGGTCAGTACAACAAATTGGAAAATAATTAACTGTAAAATAATTAACTGTAAAAAATAAAACGAGCTATTTACTTAAAAAATTAAGGTAACAATATTACAGTGTTTGATTGATTTCGGCTTGATTTTTTTAAACACTTTTTTTCACTTGATTTTTTTGTTTCCCTGCACTCAAAAACATAAAATAGCATTTAATAAAAAAAATTACTCTCCATATCCAGCCATATGCAAAGCATGCTTGGAACTAACAATCACCTCTAAAATAAAACTGCAAAATTTAGCTAATTCTCTTTAAAAAAAAAAAAAATAGGTAGCCTTCTTTCCTATTTTGTTTGTTTGTTTAATAAATTCCTCAATGCGAGCCCCAAAACTACTTAAGTTCCTTTAAAAAAAATGAGGAAAACACATCTCTTGGTTTTATTAGTAAAAAGTCCTCAATATTTTATTTACAACACTGAATCACAATGTTTTAAATGAAATCTACACATTATTTGTAATTATCACATTCATGTTTTAAATAATAATTACTAGACCCATGATTATTTTTTTTTACAGTGTTCACAAAGATTTAGTTTATAATGTGTTTTCAGCTTTAGCTCTTAAGATATTTTAAAGCATTTCTAAAAAAAATAAAGACTTATGATAAAATGCACACAAATAAACCACAACTTTACATGACAGGCAGTTTTTATATAACACCATTGTCACGTTCGATGTTACAAAGAACCACGGGAGAGATCCAAGTGCAGGTATGTGACTTTATTAAAGGGCAAATCCAAAGGGTAAACAGTTCAGGCAGGGTCAAAACCAGAGAATCCAAAACATAAAAACAAGACAAGAAGACAAGGCAAGGGCACGACTAGATGACGGACATGAATTAACATCACATTAAACAAGGACTCCGTGACTAAGACTCAGACAGACCAGGTATAAATACACAAAAGGATAATGGAGAAACAGGAGACAGGTGGGGAACAATCAATTAACTGAACAAGGAGGAAGGTGACCAAATAAGGAGACAGGAAGTGATAATATGATAAACACCGTGGGAACTGAGGACACCTAGTGGAAACCCAGGGAACACAACCCAGACACTGTGACAGTACCCCCCTTCTACGGAGCGGCTCCCAGACGCTCCAAGACAGACACAAAACAGAGACCAGGAGGGAGGCGGCCAGGTGGAGGCTCAGGGGGAGGGACGGAGGGCCAGAAAAGAAAAACATGGGGAACAGGCACCAGAATGTGAACACAACACAGAAAGACCAGGAGGGAGGAGGACCGGAGGAGGTACAGGGGGAGGGACGGAGGGCCAGACTAACAGAAAGGAACAGGGACCGACATTAACACAAAAACAAAAGGAAAAAAACAACATGAAGCCCCCCAGGGCAGAGCAGAAGACCACCACACCCTTGTGGTCAAGGCCAGAGTCCTCCAGGGCGGAGCGGAAGACCACCACAACCGTGTAGTCAGGGCAAACGCCCCCCAGGGCGGAACAGAAGACCACCACAACCGTGTAGTCAGGGCAAACGCCCCCCAGGGCGGAACAGAAGACCAACATGTCCGTGTGGTCAGAGCGGAAGCCCCCCAGGGCGGAGCAGAAGACCACCACGTCCGTGTGGTCAGAGCGGAAGCCCCCCAGGGCGGAGCAGAAGACCACCACGTCCGTGTGGTCAGAGCGGAAGCCCCCCAGGGCGGAGCAGAAGACCACCACGTCCTCGTGGTCGAAGCCAGAGTCCCCCAGGGTGGAGCAGATGACCACCACACCCCTGTGGTCGATGCCGGAGTCCAACAGGGCGGAGCAGCAGACCACCCAGTGACTTGACTCTGAAAGTTCAACGGTGACCCGCCTTGTCTCTGGAAGGTCAGCGGTGACTGGCCCTGACTCTGGAAGGTCATCAGTGACTGGCTCTGACTCTGGAAGGTCATCAGTGACTGGCTCTGACTCTGGAAGGTCATCGGTGACTGGCCCTGACCCTGGAGGACCCACAAACATCTGACTCGACTCTGGAGGGTCAACTGGAACTAGCCCTGACTCTAGATGGTCGACGGTGACTAAACCTGACTCAGGAAGGTCCATGAACACCTGACTCGACTCTGGAGGGTCAACCGGGAACTGACTCAACTCTGGAAAGTCAATGGGCACCTGACTTGACTTAGGACTGCCTGTGGAGACGCGAGACGCCTCGGCTTCAAGCACCGCCTCTGGAACGGCCTCGGGCACTGCCTCGGTAACGGCCTCGGGAGCGGCCTCGGGCACTGCCTCGGTAACGGCCTCGGGAGCGGCATCGGGCACCGCATCGGGAGCGGCCTCGGGCACCGCATCGGGAGCGTCCTCGGGCACCGCATCGGGAGCGTCCTCGGGCACCGCATCGGGAGCGTCCTCGGGCACCGCATCGGGAGCGTCCTCGGGCACCGCATCGGGAGCGTCCTCGGGCACCGCATCGGGAGCGTCCTCGGGCACCGCATCGGGAGCGGCCTCGGGCACCGCATCGGGAGCGGCCTCGGGCACCGCATCGGGAGCGGCTTCGGGCACCGCCTCGGCCTCCGGAACGGCTTCGGGCACCGCCTCGGCCTCCGGAACGGCAACGGACACCGCCTCGGCCTCCGGAACGGCATCGGGCACCGCCTCGGCCTCCGGAATGGCATCAGGCACCGCCTCGGCATCGGGTACCACCTCGGCCTCCGGAACGGCATCGGGCACCGCCTCGGCCTCTGGAACAGCATCGGGCACCGCCTCGGCATCGGGTACCACCTCGGCCTCCGGAACAGCATCGGGCACCGCCTTGGCCTTGGGAACAGCATCGGCACCGCATCGGGTACGGCCTCGGCCTTGGGAACAGCATCGGGCACCGCCTCGGCCTCCGTAATGGCATCGGGCACCGCCTCGGCATCGGGCACCGACTGGGCCTCCGGAACAGCAACGGGCACCACCTGGGCCTCCGGAACAGCATCGGGCACCGCCTGGGCCTCCGGAACAGCATCGGGCACCGCCTCGGCATCGGGCACCGCTTCGGGCTCCGGAACAGCATCGGGCACCGCCTCGGCCTTCGGAACAGCATCGGGCACCGCCTCGGCATCGGGCACCGCCTGGGCCTCCGGAACAGCATCGTGCACCGCCTCGGCATCGGGCACCGCTTCGGCCTCCGGAACAGCATCGGGCACCGCCTCGGCCTTCGGAACAGCATCGGGCACCGCCTCGGCATCGGGCACCGCTTCGGCCTCCGGAACAGCATCGGGCACCGCCTCGGCCTTCGGAACAGCATCGGGCACCGCCTCGGCATCGGGCACCGCCTGGGCCTCCGGAACAGCATCGGGCACCGCCTCGGCCTCCGGAACAGCATCGGGCACCGCCTCGGGAACGTCCTCCGGGCTTTGAGGAATGGTAGACGCCTGTCTCCTCCTCCTCCGCCCTCTATGATGGCGAGTCGGTGACACCTTGTCTGGAGACTCAGGCGTTGAGTCGGCCATGTTGTGCTGTGGCTCCAAGCTGGCGGCCATCTTGTACTGTGGCGCTGGGCTGGCGGCCATCTTGTGCTGTGGCTCTGGGCTGGCAGCCATCTTGTGCTGTGGCGCTGGGCTGGCAGCCATCTTGTGCTGTGGCGCTGGGCTGGCAGCCATCTTGTGCTGTGGCGCTGGGCTGGCGGCCATCTTGTGCTGAGGCGCTGGCTCAGCAGCCATGACGTTAACCGTCTTGGGAATCTCTAGAATCTTGGACAGCGTAGCGAAATAATCCAAGAATGAGTCAGCGGCCTTCTTGGGTGTTGGCGCTGAGCTGGCGGCCATCTTGCACCGTGGCGCTGGACTCGCGGCAATCATGGGCAGTGGCGCCACCGTGGCGGACGTGCGCTTCCTCTCCCCTCTCCGTCCGCCATGGTGAGACGGTGGCTCTGATCCATCCCACACGAGCCCCGGGTCGAAGGGAGGCCATGGTTGAGAGCGGTGCTGAATCTCCTCTCGACCACTCCCTCCTCGGCGACCTCCCCTGGTCCCCCGGAAAACCACCAGGCGAGTTCCCTCAAATCCGTTCCTCTCCTGCTCTGTGGCTGGGGAGGAGACATAAACAGACATACCGCTGGATCTTCGCTGGACGGAGTCCTTCTGTCACGTTCGGTGTTACAAAGAACCACGGGAGAGATCCAAGTGCAGGTATGTGACTTTATTAAAGGGCAAATCCAAAGGGTAAACAGTTCAGGCAGGGTCAAAACCAGAGAATCCAAAACATAAAAACAAGACAAGAAGACAAGGCAAGGGCATGACTAGATGACGGACATGAATTAACATCACATTAAACAAGGACTCCGTGACTAAGACTCAGACAGACCAGGTATAAATACACAAAAGAATAATGGAGAAACAGGAGACAGGTGGGGAACAATCAATTAACTGAACAAGGAGGAAGGTGACCAAATAAGGAGACAGGAAGTGATAATATGATAAACACCGTGGGAACTGAGGACACCTAGTGGAAACCCAGGGAACACAACCCAGACACTGTGACAACCATGCACTCAAAACACTTACTAAGGAACACTTTTATATTATTTTCCAATAAAAATAAACATAATGCTATGTAATACTAGTCGATGTGTATGTATTTGTTAAACAACAAATATGGCATGTAAATCTGGAATTGCACAACGGCAGTTACACTTTTTTATAATAGCCTCTTGCCTTTTGACAGGATGGGTGTTATTTAACAATATGACACCTGTGAGACGGACAACATATTATGTGTGTCCATTGTAATTTCACAAACAGTTCAAGCGACATCATTTAAAGAGTTTGTTTTGGAAAGTAATTCCATGAAAAGATATGTGAGCTCAAAGATTGTCACTTAATGTCAGTTTGTTCTCGCTACCAGTTTCTAATATAAACATTTGGAATTGTGAGGTTATACAACCTGTTGCCCAAGGCTATGTTGTACCAATAAGACTAATGGAAGTAAAGCAGTTTTTTTCCTTTGTTGAGCGAAACCTTTATTGTGGCTCTGAGAAAGGGCTTGTCATCATGTTTATAAAGAGATCAAAGTGGTTGTTGTGGCCATTGGCGGCTCATGGCGCCTCATGGGTTTAATTGTATTGGTCTTGGGATCCCTGCTGATTATTATTATTATTATTATTATTATCATTTGCTTAACCACTTTAAAATGGCTTTTTGGTTACTTTTAGTCAGAACATTTTAAAAAACACATACAGCAAGTGTATTCCTACAAGGACTCATCTAACTTACAACAAGTACAAACCGTGGTTCACTGCAAAACTCAGACAGCTCCGTCAGGCCAAAGAAGATGCTTACAGGATGGGGGACAATGTTTTGCATAAACAGGCTAAATACACACTGGAAAAGGAGATCAAAGTGGCAAAGAGGAATTATTCTGGAAAAATAAGGACTCAGTTCACTTCCAATGACTCCGCATCAGTGTGGAAAAGTCTGAAAGAGATCACTGACTGAACTGCGGTGAAGAGAGAACTGAAGATGAACGCTGAGCCGAGCCAGATAACGAATGAAAGATTGACTCATTCTCGAGTCAACAACCGTTTCTGGCGGATGCGTCCGATTCGAGAACCGAGGAGCTGATCATAACTGTGCATGTGCGATTCAGTAGTTTTTGCTATATTTGGACCAAAATGTATTTTCGATGCTTCAAAAAATACAAACTGAAAACATCACACTCATCGGCCTTATTCAGGTCGGTGACGAGTCAGCTTACAGACAGGAGGTTAAAGAGCTGGCTGTCTGGTGCACTCTCAACAACCTGCAGCTTAACATGCTCAAAACAGTGGAGATGATAGTGGACTTCAGAAGAAATCCCCCTGCTCTCCCCCCAGTCACCATCATGTCTGGTTCAGCTCAGCTTCTAAATCTGACCTCAGAAGACTACAGAGGGTAGTCCGGACTGCTGAGCGAAACACCGGTACAACCCTCCCTTCTATTCAAGAACTGTACTTATCCAGAGTGAGCAAAAGGGCTGGCAAAATCACTGTGGACCCCTCACATCCAGCACACTCCCTGTTTGAACTGTTGCCATCTGGTCGACACTACAGAGCACTGAGTACCAGAATGACCAGACACAGGAACAGTTTCTTCCTTCAGGCAATCCATCTAATGAACACTTGATAATAACTGTGGAACACACTACACTATTTATATTTATATATACATACACTTATTTATCTAACACACATACTTAGTGTACACTTAAATTTTGTACATAATATACCTGTACATACATAACTGCTTTTTGTAATATACCTGCCATATATTGTCAATTTGTATATTGTCATTCCTTCCTTACTTATTTGTATTTTTTTTTATTGTTCTGTGGCTATCATTCTGTTGCACTGCAGAGCTTCTGTCATGAAAACAAATTTCTTGTATGTGTAAACATACCAGGCAATAAAGCCCATTCTGATTCTGATTCTATTAATATAACTTCACTTACCTGGTCTGTCACTTGATGCAAACATCCATCCCTTCTTAAAAGTCTGTGTTAAAAGAGAGTTGCTGTAGCCTATATCAATCTTAGGCATGTTCTTTCTTTCTTTTTTAATTTATATACTGTTTGATTGACAGCTTGGTAAACCTGTTGGCGATCAAATATTCAATATTGCTACAGTACTCATCATAAGTACTTGGTACATTATCAGCGTAGTGCACAACATTCAAACTAATAGCACACAATTTAAGTCTCTATGATGATTGGCTTGCCACCCTTCCATCATTTCTTTTCTCGACACTCCTCAGCACTGATGCTTATTGGCAAATTAAAATGTTTTTATTTTTTTACCAATGGAGGCACGAGAGCTCAGCTCTACCCCCCCCCCCTCCCTTCTCTATCACTTAGTTAATTACATCTGCAGATTTGGCACATTCGTGATAGAAAAGATGCATTTTATAACTTCAGTAAAATGTTATGGTATGACAGCTGTGAAATTACAAACAAAAAAATACACATTGAAAACCATTTCACAATGCATTAAATTAATTGTGAATTTAATTAACAATACATTTTCATCCTCCCATTTTCACCTCAAAATTTTGGGGAAACTGTGCCCCACTTGCATCCACCGACGAGTCGCCTCTAGTTGTGGCTTAAATTGCATTCAGAGTGTTTTAATTCATAGGGTTCCATGGCCACTGGGATATGTTTCATCTGTGATCTTTAAGACCAGATGGTGGGAGACACTCACATGTTTCATCATATAGCTTGGTTCTCTATCAGGAAAATCCCAATGCAATATATGCAGTCAATGCCAAAGGTTTTGGCAGTGACATCAATTTTCTGTTTAGCAAAGTTTGCTGCTTAAACTGTTGTGGTGTTCATTCACATTGTTTACAGATTATTGTGTAGAGTGACCAGATGCATTTAAAAAATTTGCTAAAAGCTTGAATGAAAAATGAACTTTCACACACACACTATTTTTTTTTTATCCTGACACAAAATGACCAGTTAACATTACTTAACTAATCATATCAGCAGCACATGTAAAAGTGTGAATGAGTACTAGTCAGGTGAAATCGCTATCATACTAATTAGATTGTAAGAGCAGACTGATTGCTATAAAAGGAGAAAAACACTTCCAATCATTGTGTTCTTGTTAGAAATGGTTACCTCCAAAGGAACACATCATCACTTTAAATCAAAATGGCCTAACATGCAAGGAAATTGCTACAAAGAATATAGCACCTGAAACAACCATTTAGTGTATCATCAAGAGCTTCAAAAAGAGAGATTCGACTGCAGTGAAGAAGTCTTCAGGATGTCCCAGAATGTCTAGGAAGTGCCAGGACGTCTCCTCCCGAGGAGTCAGCTACGGAATCGTGTAACCACCGGCACCAGTGCAGAGGTTGCTCAGGAACAGTGTGGGACAGTAACACATTACTTAGTAATGCTTTACTGTAATTTGATTACTTTTAATACTTTTACTTTTAATTTAGTTACAGAATCATTTAACGCGTTATAATTTTCAAAATAGTAATTAGAGTATAGTTACAAGCCGAGGTCTCTATACATTACGGCCACGTTACATTAGTGACAGAATGCAGTGTTATATAATCTAGAGATTGTAAAAAGGATGTAGCACATGCACTATCGAGTCAAGTGCCAGTGGATTAGAGACCTGCTCCCGCGAGACCTGACGCAACAGAGCGTGGCTTGGGACAAGGTGAGTGAGTGCTGGTGCGGGCAGGTCACTTGTGTGCGGAATCGGGGAGAATAAAAATATTCATGGGACTCCCGCAAAATAGAAATATCTAAACATAAAATATCTAAAGCAATTAAACTATTATTCATCTGTTGCACAAAAGCAACATGAACTAATATAAAATATAAATGTAGAAAAGGCCCCAAAGTTATGTTAGTGTTGCTATTATTTAGTACAGTTGACCATATTATGCTTTATATTTCATGTTGACTCCCGTTTATTCAGTGCTTGTAACAGGGTAACAAAAGCGTGTGCTGGTTTATATAGTATATCTGACGTCAGGCAGTTAGTATGCAGTACGATAGAGATAGTCAGTCGGTTGTCAAACAGTTTGTATTCAGTATGACAGAGATCGTCAGTCGGTTAGATTATAATTGTGAGTGAAATTTTTCCTCAGAGTGTGCGTGAATGAGAAATGTAAGTATATCTGCCGCATTACTCGTGATATTGTATTTCTTTGTCAGCTGTTATTTCTGATATTTGATATGGATGATAGTTAGGAGTTTAGGGGTCGCTACACGACCATTGTGTTAATTATATCCATGTTTGTATGTTACTTTCTAGCTTCGGTCCACATATTTCAGTACGTTAGGTTTAAATCTGTCACATCGCATTTAGACATGTTTTAATTTATTTCCATACTTGTTGTTATGAATGTTAAGTACTTTGTGGCTGAGTAAAATATGAAGTGGTGTTAAATATCATTATCTGGACCGCTATTGAGGCTTTAAAGTATACCATAGACAACAGTAAGTTCTAGCTACATTATTGGTTACTTAATGCATGGTAGAAAATCTGAGGAGTGTTTGAATCCTCTCTCTCTGCTTACATTTAGAGTTTAAGAGAAATATAGTCATATTCTGACTACTGTTTATTTTATGTTTGTAATGTGTATTAGTGCTTAAGGAGGAATGAGTGAATGCATATGTTCCTTTATTCATTTGTATTTGTTTCCCTCTTTATAGAAACCACACTCAAATTACACTCACCTTTAAAATCACTCATACAAGAAAGAAGAAGGAATAAACAGAATAATAAGAATTATTTCTCCTGTCTTCATTTCATACTCTGGAATATTTGGCCTTAAGTGGTGTTCTGGCCGTGAGTGAACCTGGTGATAAACACAGAATTAGCACCTAGACTGAGTGTCTACCCATTATCTTTACTTCATTGATGGTCCTTCGAGCCGGATTACTGGGTTTACTTCAGAGATGGGATTACATCCAGAGTATGATGCTTGCAGTGCATGACCCAAACGGCACATTCGCCCACCTGTGCGCTATGCGCTTATGAGGTCGATTATAAGGGCTACATCGGTGAGAGGTATGGAGAGGAATTAGAGAGTACTCACCAGGAGGGAAATGCCAGGATGACACCCCTCACCTCCCCTTCAGACTCTTCCCTTTCGCCTGCAGAGGCGGGATGCTATTCTTCAGGAAATGGACCTTGGCTATAGGGCGGAGAACCTACAGCATAGCCAGAAGAATCAGCTAGCCCCCCAGCGGTTTCCAGCGAGAGAGTTTAGGGAACAGGTACGAGATTACTCTATTCCCTGCCTTCAGCGCTGCACCCCATACATTCACAGGAGGAGAGCCGAGTTGAGTTAGATGACATTCGTCATGAAAGACACCTTCTGCAGCAGACACAGCAGCGCATGACATTAGACATAGTCGAGCTTAGAGCATTGCGAGCAGACATGAAACAGTTAGTAGATGCTGTTCGCAACATGCAGAGTCCAACCTTTATACATACTAGAAAGACAGAGTTAACTCTGATGTCGCCACAGCCACCTGTTGTAAGCAAACCTAAAGCTGAGGAAGAGGATGATTGGTTTGTGGGCCAGCCACAAGTTAATCACTCAGCATGTGGGGCCCTTCTCACCGCCAGGCCATGGGATGACACTGCCCGTCATCCACCGCCCTGGTTCAAGCCCGTACAGTTTCTGCGGCAGCCACATGGATTACCTCCAGCTGAGCCCAGGTACCCTACGGCTTATGGTGGTCCGCGGAGTGAGCTTGGCTGCAACCTGACGCCTCAACAGCGACATCAAGGGACACAGCCCCCGCCCTTTAGCTCACCTCAGGGTCATAACTACAGCGTTCCAGAGCCAAGTTACCATGGGCCACGCCCAGCAATCCGCAACTTCTCAAGTCGGGACCCAAGTGAGTTCGCGCGGATCAAGATCTCATTGGAGAACCTCTTACCACATGATGCATCTGAGCTGTTTAAATATCAAGTGTTGGTCGATCACCTACAACTAGAAGAAGGCATGTTAATAGAAGATGCTTACCTTTACTCCCCAACACCGTTCTCAGACACAATGGTTGCCCTAAATGACAAGTTCGGCCGGCCACATCAGATAGCGCTGAGGCGTATTGCCGCTGTGATGGACTCATCAGACATAAGCCGGGGAGACTTTGCTGCATTTGAGGAGTTTGCATTCCAGATACAATCACTGGTGAGGATGCTGAAGACACTAGGCCACAAGGGTGAAGTGGAACTACAGTGTGGCTTACATGTTGCTCGTCTGCTGAGCAAGCTGCCGTCTGAGCAGAGAGCAGAGTTTCGCCGCTGCATGTACCATCAGGGCACACAAACCCCCACCTTAACTAATCTTTCAGATTGGTTGAAATACAAGTCTTGGTGCCAGGACTCTGAAGGACAGTTAGCTGTGAGAGGAGCTTGTGAGAAGCCAGTGTCCAGATATGAGGTTAGGAAGGGTAAGCAAGCTACTACTGTCCTCCATGGTGTGAAGGACACTGCTAAGAAACCTGAGGCTCCAATTCCAAGCAGCTCCTTCAAAGGAAACAATAGCAAGCCATATAGTCCATTCTGCAATAATGAGGAACACTACCTTAGCCAGTGTACAGAGGTATGCAGGCTAACAAAAGATCAGCTGACCGAATGGATAAAAAGTAACAAGAGGTGTTGGCGATGTGCACGGCCACACCAGGCGGCCCAGTTTAACTTAAAAAAGACATGCAGCCTCTGCCAAGGGAAACATCTCCAGGTTCTGCATGAGGTGAATATGAGGAGTCAGTGTCAACACCGGCAGCGGAAAGCCAAGGCACAAGGGGCACAACAGAGGTTCTGTATCTAGACAGACCTACTGAAGGCAGACGGGTTCTTCTGAAAGTTGTCAAAGTCCACATTCATCATGGTGATCAATCAATCAACACCTATGCCATACTTGATGACGGTTCAGAGAGAACTATGCTGTTGTCAGATGCTGCAGAGAAGCTAGGTGTGCAGGGGATTCAAGAGGAACTACCACTACGCACAATTAGAGAGGAAGAGCAGACCCTCCGTGGTACATCAGTGTCATTCTTCATTTTTTCGCCATCAAAGCCAAAGACCAAGTTTAAGATTACAGGTGCATTCACTAGTGGTCAAATTGGACTGGCTGCCCATACTTACCCCATGGAGCAACTCCGGAACACCTACAAGCACCTCACTGGCCTTCCCATACGGACTCTTATAAATGTCAAATCCCTGCTTCTCATATGAAGTGACCATCCCCATCTCGTCACTCCCATTGAACCTGTCAGATTGGGACCTCCAGGTGGGCCTGCTGCCGTCCGCACAAGGCTGGGCTGGACTCTGCAGGTCCCAGCGAGTGTAGTTCGTCACCTTACCCAACCACAGCAGTGTCTATTTACAACAGTAGCACCCCAGGTGAGCGAGCTGATGAAACATGTTGAGAGATTATGGCAGGTCGACATTGTTTCATTCAGAAGTGAGAAACTAGTTACTCGTTCAAGGCAGGACCAAGAGGCCATCAGCATCCTGGAGACCAAAACCATCAGATTAGAGGTTGATGGAATTCTCCGTTACGCAACCCTGCTGTTCAGTTGGAAAGACATGCCGCTCTTTCAGGATACCAAAGAAGCCATCATGCCCAGTTTACGAAATGTAGAGAGGTGACTTGCCAGAGATCCTGCACAGGCAGAAGCTTACAGAGTGGAGATGGAGAAACTAATCAAGGCGGGCTCTGTCATCAAGTGTGGACCGAATGTTTCAGATGATGAAGGTTGTGAGGAATGGTATATCCCTCACCATATGGTGAGCCATAATGGCAACAATAGGCTGGTATTCAACTGCTATCAGTATCAACTCCTATCAGTATCAAGGGCAGAACCTCAACGACTATCTACTGCCTGGGCCTACCTTAGGAGCATCACTACTGGGAGTTCTGCTAAGATTCCGAGAGCACGCAGTTGCAGTTAGCGGAGATACTAGAGGCATGTTCCATCAAGTTCGCCTCCTCCCAGAGGATCGTGCTCTGCTCAGATTTCTTTGGCGCTACACCATTTGGTACAACGTGTAGCCCCTGCTGTGCCACGTTCGCCTTACAGCGCCATGTCTCTGATAACAGCCAGCCAGATGAAGATGTGAGGATATCAGTTCAGAGATGTTTTTATGTAGATAACTGCCTCCAGAGTGTTCCCACAATTGCTGAAGTGAGTCATCTAGTCGACAAACTACGAGCCCTTCTTGCATCTGCAGGCTTTGATCTACGTCAATGGGCCAGTAATGAACTAGGTCTAATAAGTCACCTACCAGAAGAGAGCTGCTCTGCTAGTGTTGAGCTGTGGCTGGCTCAGAACAAGACAGATATCCCAGAATCTACTCTAGGGCTAAGCTGGCTCTTTCACACTGATGTTCTGGGCTACAAGCATCGTCATGTAGAGTACGGTGTCCCTACGATGTGTAATATGTACAAGGTGCTGGCGAGTCAGTACGATCCATTGGGCTTCATCCTACCTTACACCACCAGGGCTAAGATAATCGTCCGACACCTTTGGGACAAACACAGGAGATGGGATGATCCACAACTACCACAGGAGCTTCTGCAGCAATGGAAAGACTGAGAAGAAGAAATACAAGTCTTAACCCAAAGTCACCCTGCCCCGACCGTACTTGTCAAAGTCTGTGGACATCTCTGGTCTTCAGAGAGAGATGCATGTCAAGTCAAGTCAAGTCACCTTTATTTATATAGCGCTTTAAACAAAATACATTGCATCAAAGCAACTGAACAACATTCATTAGGAAAACAGTGTGTCAATAATGCAAAATGATAGTTAAAGGCAGTTCATCATTGAATTCAGTGATGTCATCTCTGTTCAGTTTAAATAGTGTCTGTGCATTTATTTGCAATCAAGTCAACAATATCGCTGTAGATGAAGTGACCCCAACTAAGCAAGCCAGAGGCGACAGCGGCAAGGAACCGAAACTCCATCGGTGACAGAATGGAGAAAAAAACCTTGGGAGAAACCAGGCTCAGTTGGGGGGCCAGTTCTCCTCTGACCAGACGAAACCAGTAGTTCAATTCCAGGCTGCAGCAAAGTCAGATTGTGCAGAAGAATCATCTGTTTCCTGTGGTCTTGTCCTGGTGCTCCTCTGAGACAAGGTCTTTATAGCGGATCTGGGGCTCTAGTTGTCCTGGTCTCCGCTGTCTTTCAGGGCAGTAGAGGTCCTTTCTAGGTGCTGATCCACCATCTGGTCTGGATATGTACTGGATCCGGGTGACTGCAGTGACCCTCTGATCTGGATACAGACTGGATCTGGTGGCTACGGTGACCTCAGAATAAGAGAGAAACAGACAAATATTAGCGTAGATGCCATTCTTCTAATGATGTAGCAAGTACATAGGGTGTTATGGGAAGTGTTCCCGGTTCCGGTTTACCTAATTAATGCAGCCTAAATATCCTTTAACGGATTTGGATATTAAAAGCATATTAGTATGTTATGTGTAAGGCAGGTTAAAGAGATGGGTCTTTAATCTAGATTTAAACTGCAAGAGTGTGTCTGCCTCCCGAACAATGTTAGGTAGGTTATTCCAGAGTTTAGGCGCCAAATAGGAAAAGGATCTGCCGCCCGCAGTTGATTTTGATATTCTAGGTATTATCAAATTGCCTGAGTTTTGAGAACGTAGCGGACATAGAGGATTATAATGTAAAAGGAGCTCATTCAAATACTGAGGTGCTAAACCATTCAGGGCTTTATAAGTAATAAATAATATTTTAAAATCTATACTATGTTTGATAGGGAGCCAGTGCAGTGTTGACAGGACCGGGCTAATATGGTCATACTTCCTGGTTCTAGTAAGAACTCTTGCTGCTGCATTTTGGACTAGCTGTAGTTTGTTTACTAAGCGTGCAGAACAACCAACCAATAAAGCATTAAAATAATCTAACCTTGAGGTCATAAATGCATGGATTAACATTTCTGCATTTGACATTGGAGCATAGGCCGTAATTTAGATATATTTTTGAGATGGAAAAATGCAGTTTTACAAATGCTAGAAACGTGGCTTTCTAAGGAAAGATTGCGATCAAATAGCACACCTAGGTTCCTAACTGATGACGAAGAATTGACAGAGCAGCCATCAAGTCTTAGACAGTGTTCTAGGTTATTACAAGCAGAGTTTTTAGGTCCTATAATTAACACCTCTGTTTTTTCAGAATTTAGCAGTAAGAAATTACTCATCATCCAGTTTTTTGTATCGACTATGCATTCCATTAGTTTTTCAAATTGGTGTGTTTCACCGGGCCGCGAAGAAATATAGAACTGAGTATCATCAGCATAACAGTGGAAGCTAACACCATGTTTCCTGATGATATCTCCCAAGGGTAACATATAAAGCGTAAAGAATAGCGGCCCCAGTACTGAGCCTTGAGGTACTCCATACTGCACTTGTGAACGATATGATACATCTTCGTTCACTGCTACGAACTGATGGCGGTCATAAAAGTACAATTTAAACCATGCTAATGCACTTCCATTAATGCCAACAAAGTGTTCAAGTCTATGCAAAAGAATGTTGTGGTCAATTGTGTCAAACGCAGCACTAAGATCCAATAAAACTAATAGAGAGATACACCCAAGATCAGATGATAAGAGCAGAAAATTTGTAACTCTAAGGAGAGCAGTCTCAGTACTATGATAAGGTCTAAATCCTGACTGGAAATCCTCACATATACCATTTTTCTCTAAGAAGGAATGTAATTGTGAGGATACCACCTTTTCTAGTATCTTGGACAGAAAAGGGAGATTTGAGATTGGTCTATAATTAACTAGTTCTTTGGGGTCAAGTTGTGTTTTTTTTATGAGAGGCTTAATAACAGCCAGTTTGAAGGTTTTGGGGACATATCCTAATGAAAATGAGGAATTTATAATAGTCAGAAGAGGATCTATGACTTCTGGAAGCACCTCTTTTAGGAGCTTAGATGGTATACGGTCTAACATGCATGTTGTTGGTTTAGATGATTTAACAAGTTTATACAATTCTTCCTCTCCTATAGTAGAGAATGAGTGGAACTGTTCCTCAGGGGGTTTATAGTGCACTGTCTGATGTGATACTGTAGCTGACGGCTGAATGGTTGCAATTTTATCTCTAATAGTATCGATTTTAGAAGTAAAGTAGTTCATAAAGTCATTACTGCTGTGGTGTTGGGAAATGTCAACACTTGTCGAGGCTTTATTTTTCATTAATTTAGCCACTGTGTTGAATAAATACCTGGGGTTATGTTTGTTTTCTTCTAAAAGAGAAGAAAAGTAATCGGATCTAGCAGTTTTTAATGGTTTTCTGTAGGATAAGTTACTTTCCCGCCAAGCAATACGAAATACCTCTAGTTTTGTTTTCCTCCAGCTGCGCTCCATTTTTCGGTCCAGTATGCTCATTATACCATGGTGTCAAACTGTTTTCCTTAACCTTCCTTAAGCGTAAAGGAGCAACTGTATTTAAAGTGCTAGAAAAGAGAGAGTCCATAGTTTCTGTTACATCATCAAGTTGTTCTGAGGTTTTGGATATGCTAAGGAATTTGGATACATCAGGAGGATAACTTAAAAAGCAGTCTTTTGTGCTAGAAGTGATGGTTCTACCATACTTGTAACAAGAAGTAGAATTTACAATTTTGGCTATATGAAGTTTGCACAAATCTAAATAATGATCTGAGATATCATCACTTGGCTGCATAATTTCAACACTATCAACATCAATTCCATGTGACAGTATTAAATCTAGAGTATGATTTCGACAATGAGTAGGTCCTGCAGCCAGAACTAACTCGGATGTAAAATCACCAAACTCTTTAATAAAGTCTGTATGGTGCCCTGGTGGCCTGTATACAGTAACCAGTACAAACATAACAGGGGATTTATCATTAACATTTGTTTCTCTGGATAATGTTATATGAAGCACCATTACTTCAAACGAGTTATACTTGAAGCCTGCCCTCTGAGAAATCCTGAAAACGCTGTTATAAATTGAAGCAACACCTCCCCCTTTGCCTTTTAGACGCGGCTCATGTTTATAACAGTAATCTTGGGGGGTGGACTCATTTAAAATAATGTAATCATCAGGTTTTAGCCAGGTTTCTGTCAAACAGAGCACATCTAGATTATGATCAGTGATCATATTATTTACAAAAAGTGTTTTCGTAGAAAGGGATCTGATATTCAATAAGCCAAGCTTTATCATTTGTTTATCCATATTGCATCTGTTTTTTATTTGTTGAACCTCAATTAAATTGTTAATCTTAACTTGGTTTGGACTATAACTGGGGCGACTATGGCTCGTGGAAGGAGTTGTTGGAAGGGACAGTTCAGGAGCTGCATGGGGCGGCCAACTCTAATGATAAGCCCACAGCTGAAGTCTACCGACAGGCTGAACAGTTAATACTTCAGAGAGCTCAGAGGGATAGTTTTCAGCAAGAGTACAGCCTCCTGAAACGCTGGTAAACCTGTCCCCAGCTACAGTCGACTTCGCACGCTTTCTCCAGAGCTGGATGAAAAGGGAGAGCTCATTCGTGTTGGAGGACGACTCCGTCAAGAAGAAGGCCTAGAACTGACCAATCTTCATCCAGTCATCTTAGACCCAGGTCATCGAGTGACTACGCTCTTGATTCAAGACTTTGATAACCGCCTTCGACACCCAGGACCAGAGCGGGTGTTCGCCGAGCTTTGACGCTCCTTCTGGATCCTTCGAGGGCGTGAGGCCATCCGGCGCTACCAGTATAGCTGCGCTGACTGTCGACAATGAAGGGCAAAACCTGCAGTGCCGAAGATGGCAGACCTACCATCAGCCCGTCTGCGCCTTTTTTAAAGCCTGCCTTCCATTCTACAGGGATGGTCTGCTTTGGGCCATTTGAGATCAAAGTGGGCTGGCGCCGAGAGAAGAGATGGGGGATAATTTTCAAGTGCCTCACAACTAGGGCGGTGCACTTGGACCTCCTTACCTCTTTTGATATGGATGCTTTTCTGATGTCCCTTTGTCAGTTTATTGCCCGTAGAGGGACGCCTGCAGAGCTGTTCTCTGATCAGGGGACAAATTTCAAGGGAGGTGAGCGAGAACTCTGTGAAACCTTTGTTGAAATGTCTAAAGAACTACAATATCTCCTTGCACCACAAAAGATCTCCTTCCACTTTAACTCCCCAGCAGCTCCCCATTTCGGAGGGGTGTGGGAGAGGGAGATACGCTCAGTTAAGAGCGCACTCTATGCCACAGTCGGTGCTCAGCCTGTTCCAGAAGAAGTATTTCAGACCGTACTTACTGAGGTGGAAGGGATCCTTAACAGTAAGCCCTTGGGTTATGTGTCTTCAGATGCAAGCGACCCAGATCCAGTGACCCCGAGTGTTCTTCTTATGGGGCGGTCTGATGGTTCACTACCTTAGGTAGTCTACCCCGAAAGTGAGCTCATCTGTCGCTGCCTTTGGAAACACTCCCAAATCTTGGCTGATCACTTCTGGGCCCGTTTCATCCGACTCTATGTGCCGAGTTTACAAGCTCGCCAGAAGTGGCAGGCTACACCAGCTGATATTGCAGGGGACTGTGTAGTGATGATCGCTGATCCGCATCTTCCGAGGGCCCTCTGGCCCATTGGAAAAGTAGTCAAGACTCATCCCAGCCCTGATGGGCATATCAGGTCCGCTGATGTAAAGGTGAAGGAGAGAATCTACACCCGGCCAGTTGCCAGGCTAGTTGTCCTCCCTGCACTTCCTTCTGGAGAAGATGGAGATGCTTCCACTCCTGCCACTACACCACAGCCATAGAGCTTTGTTGCCTTTAGTGATGAGCAAATGTATTACATACATTTGGGGGCGGCTGTAGAAAAGGCCCTAAAGTTATGTTAGTGTTGCTATTATTTAGTACAGTTGACCATATTATGCTTTATATTTCACGTTGACTCCCGTTTATTCAGTGCTTGTAACAGGGTAACAAAAGAGCGTGCTGGTTTATATAGTATATCTGACATCACGCAGTTAGTATGCAGTACGATAGAGATTGTCAGTCGGTTGTCAAACAGTTAGTATTCAGTATGACAGAGATCGTCAGTCGGTTAGATTATAATTGTGAGTGAAATTTTTCCTCAGAGTGTGCGTGAATGAGAAATGTAAGTATATCTGCTGCATTACTCGTGATATTGTATTTCTTTGTCAGCTGTTATTTCTGATATTTGATATGGATGATAGTTAGGAGTTTAGGGGGTCGCTACACGACCGTTCTGTTAATTATATCCATGTTTGTATGTTACTTTCTAGCTTCAGTCCACATATTTCAGTACGTCAGGTTTAAATCGGTCACATCGCATTTAGACATGTTTTAATTTATTCAATACTTGTTGAGTAAAATATGAAGTGGTGTTAAATATCATTATCTGGACCGCTATTGAGGCTTTAAAGTATTACATAGACAACAGTAAGTTCTAGCTACATTATTGGTAACTTAATGCATGGTAGAAAATCTGAGGAGTGTTTGAATCCTCTCTCTCTGCTTACATTTAGAGTTTAAGAGAAATATAGTCGTATTCTGACTACTGTTTATTTTTTGTTTGTAACGTCTATTAGTGCTTAAGGAGGAATGAGTGTATGCATATGTTCCTTTATTCATTTGTATTTGTTTCCCTCTTTATAGAAACCACACTCAAATTACACTCACCTTTAAAATCACTCATACAAGAAAGAGGAAGGAATAAACAGAATAATAAGAATTATCTCTCCGGTCTTCATTTCATACTCTGGAATATTTGGCCTTAAAGGGTTATTTCACCCAGATAGCAAAATTATGTAATTAATAACTTACCCTCATGTTGTTCCAAACCCGTAAGACCTCCGTTTATCTTTGGAACACAGTTTAAGATATTTTAGATTTAGTCCGAGAGCTCTCAGTCCCTCCATTGAAGCTGTGTGTACGGTATACTGTCCATGTCCAGAAAGGTAAGAAAAACATCATCAAAGTAGTCCATGTGACATCAGAGGGTCAGTTAGAATTTTTTGAAGCATCGAAAATACATTTTGGTCCAAAAATAGCAAAAACGACGACTTTATTCAGCATTGTCTTCTCTTCCGTGTCTGTTGTGTGAGAGAGTTCAAAACAAAGCAGTCTGGATATCCGGTTCGCGAACGAATCATTCAGTTCACCAAATCGAACTGAATCGTTTTAAACGGTTCGCATCTCTAATACACATTAATCCACAAATTAATTAAGCTGTTAACTTTTTTAATGTGGCTGACACTCCCTCTGAGTTCAAACAAACCAATATCCCGGAGTACTGCATGCACTCAAACAGTACACTGACTGAACTGCTGTGAAGAGAGAACTGAAGATGAACACCGAGCCAAGCCAGATAACGAACAAAAGACTGACTCGTTCACGAGTCAAGAACCGTTTGCATCGGTATTCGGATCACCAGTAGTTCTTTCGGACAGTTCGATTCAATAAACCGGTTGAAGAAAACGGTTCACCGGTTCTTTTGCGCTCGACGTAATGGCGTCATTTGCAATGATTGCCCTTGATTCAAGCCTTCGGTTTACCCGCGCTCATAACACTAGCACAGAATCAGTTCAGAATCAATCACCAAAAGAATCAGTTCGGTTCATGCGCTCTGTGTATCAGTCTGCTTCACGCTGAATCACACATGCGCAGTATCATCAGCCCCTTGATTCTTCTTATCTGGCTCTTCTTATCTTCTTATGCGCATCTCATCAGTAAAGATGCTCCTGTGATTAGAAGTATTTCTCCAGCACGTGCGTTCAGATCAGGGTTGCCAGGTTTTCACAACAAATCCTGCCTAGTTGCTTCTTAAAACTAGTCCAAAACTAGTCCAATCGCATTTCCAGGAGGTTCCCCGATAAAAATTGCTTCCCGGGGTTAAAATATACATTTTTTGGAAGGGTTGCCTTGGTAAAATTCGCATTTTAGGGGCTAAATATCACGTTATTTGTATTGGGGTTGCTTCAAACCGCGGAGATGAAAAACAATCGCAGACTTTGAATGCTACTTGCAGCATCGGCTTCCGTGGGATGCCCCAGCCACTCCTGTCTCTCCCGGTTGGATGGCCGATTCTGAACCGGGGTCTGCAAACAGGAGGACCGCAAGCCCAGCACCACTGCACAGTATGGTCGCCGGCCCAGCACCACTGCCCAGGATGGCCGCCAGCCCAGCGCCACTGCCCATGATGGCCGCAAGTCCAGCGCCACTGCACAAGATGGCCACCAGCCCAGCGCCACAGCACAAGATGGCCGCTAGCCCAGCGCCACTGCCCAGGATGGCCGCAAGCCCAGCGCTACTGCCCAAAATGGCCACTGGTCCAGTGCCACGGCCCAAGATGGCCGCTGGTCCAGAGTTATGGCACAAGATGGCTGCTTGTCCAGCGCCTCTGCACAGAATGACAGCCACAGTTGACCCTCCAGAGTCGAGTCAGGTGCTCGTGGACCTTCCAGAATTGAGTCAGGTTCCCGTTGACTCTCCAGAGTTGAGTCAGGTTCCCGTTGACCCTCCAGAGTTGAGTCAGGTTCCCGTGGACCCTCCAGAGTCGAGTCAGGTGCTCGTGGACTCTCCAGAGTCGAGTCAGGTGCTCGTGGACCCTCCAGAGTCAGGGTTAGTCACCGTTGACCTTCCAGAGTCAGGGCTAGTCACCGTCGACCTTCCAGAGTCAGGGCTAGTCACCGTTGACCTTCCAGAGTCAGGGCAAGTCACCGTTGACCTTCCAGAGTCAGGGCTAGTCACCGTCGACCTTCCAGAGTCAGGGCTAGTCACCGTCGACCTTCCAGAGTCAGGGCTAGTCACTGTTGACCTTCCAGAGTCAAGGCTAGTCACCGTTGACCTTCAAGAGTCAGGGTTAGTCACCGTTGACCTTCCAGAGTCAGGGCTAGTCACCATTGACCTTCCAGAGTCAGGGCTCGTCATCGTTGACCTTCCAGAGTCAGGGCTAGTCACCGTTGACCCTCCAGAGTCATGACTAGTGACCGTTGACCCTCCAGAGTCAGGACTAGTCACCGTTGACACTCCGGAGTCAAGCCAAGTCACCGATGAAATTCATGGACAAAGGCAAGTTACCAATGATCTTCATGGGCAAAGTCCAGTCACCATTATCCTTCATGGGCAAGGTCAAGTCACCGACTATCTTCATGGGCAAAGGCAAGTCACCATTGATCTTCATGAACAAATGCAAGTCACCAATGATCTTCATGAACAAATGCAAGTCACCAATGATCTTAATGAGCAGAGTCAGGCCACCAATGATCTTCATGAGCAGAGTCAAGTCAGCATTGATCTTCTGGAATCCAGTCTAAACACCATGGGATTACCAGAGTCTCTCCACGTCTCTGTGGAACTACCAGAGCCTCCCCACGTCTCTGCTGAACTAACAGAGCCTTTCCACGCCTCTGCGGAACTTCCAGAGCCTCGTCACATCTCAGCGGAACTCTCTGAGCACTCGACTGATCCTGTCGTGGCCACGGAGGCTACCCTTAACTTGTTCATGTTCTCTGTTTCAGACTTGCCTAACCAGACTTGCTCTCCTGTTAATTCGATCCCACTGTGGTGGTCTTCTGCGCCACCCTGGTGGGCTTCTGTCCCGACCGCACGGATGTGGTTGTCTTCTGCTCCGCCCTGGGGGGCTTCTGTCTCGACCACACGGATGTGGTGGTCTTCTGGTCCGCCCTGGTGGGCTTCTGTCTCGACCGCACGGATGTGGTGGTCTTCTGTGCCGCCTGGGTGGGCTTCTGTCTCGACCGCACGGATGTGGTGGTCTTCTGCCTCGACCGCACGGATGTGGTGGTCTTCTGCCTCGACCGCACGGATGTGGTGGTCTTCTGCGCCGCCTGGGTGGGCTTCTGTCCCGACCGCACGGATGCGGTGGTCTTCTGCGCTGCCCTAGTGGGCTTCTGTCTCGACCACACGGATGTGGTGGTCTTCGGCGCCGCCCTGGTGGGCTTCTGTCTCGACCACACGGATGCGGTGGTCTTCTGCACCGCCCTGGTGGGCTTCTGTCTCGACCGCATGGATGTGGTGGTCTTCTGCGCCGCCCTGGTGGGCTTCTGTCTCGACCGCACAGATGTGGTGGTTTTCTGCTCTGCCCTGGTGGGCTTCTGTCTCGACCACACGGATGTGGTGGTCTTCTGCTCCACCCTGGTGGGCTTCACGTTATGTCCTTCCTGGACTTGTGTTTGTTGTTGTTTTGTTTTCGTTTTTGTTTCTCTTCTGTCTGTTTCCATCTATGGACCTGGCCCTCCGTCTCTCCCCCTGATCCTCCGCCGGTCCACCTCCCTCCTGGGTTCCTTGTCTTTGTCTTTCTCTCTGTTTCCCTCTTAGGACCTGGCCCTCCGTCCCTCCCCCTGATCCTCCGCCGGTCCACCTCCCTCCTGGGCTCCTTGTTTTTGTGTTTGCACTTCTTGTCTCTGTTTCCCCATTTTACCTGGTCCTCTTGTGTCTGTTTCCCCATTTTACCTGGTCCTCTTGTCTCTGTTTCCCCATTTTACCTGGCCCTCCGTCCCTCACCCTGGTCCTCCGCCACTCCACCTCCCTCCTGGTCTCTTTGTGTCTTTGGTTTCTTCTTGGGTTCGGGTGGAGCATCTGGTAACTGCTCCGTGGAGGAGGGGGTAATGTCACACTGTCTGGTCTCTGTTTCCCTGGGTGTCCACTAGTGGGCTCACTTCCCCTTAGGCACCTCACCATAGGCACTACAATTCCCACTAGCCTTGTGCCTTCATCACAGTAATTGCACTCCTGTTAATTGCACCAGGTGTCTTCACTTATTAGTCATTAGCCTCCCTATATTTACCAGTCTTTTCCTGTTGTCTGTATGGAGTCCTTTCCTTATGTTTCCTTCCGTTTCCTTCCATACCCAGTCTTCTCTTATTCTGAGTCCCTCGCATTCCAAGTTCCTGTTCCTCTTACCGTTCCTGTTCCCTTCCTGTTCCTTCTTGGTTTGTCTATTTGGATTGTTTTCTGGTTTTGACCCTGGCTTGTTTGGATTACGATTTTGGATTACCCCAATAAAAACATACCTGCAATTGGATCTCTCTCTCCCTGTGTTTCACTGGGTCACGATCGTCACAGTGTTTACATGCACGCTCAATCGTATTAGAAGAGGAATAAACCACCCCCTTCAATCTGGTCGAAATTTCATTCGGATCGAGCTCAATCGGATTGATTAAGGTGTTTATATGAACGGTTTTCAGTCCGATTGAGCCATCAATCCGATTACAAACTGATTATTTGGGTGAATGTAAACGTAGCCAGTGAGGAAAAGACTTTTGAACCATGGCCTGGTATCAAGAAGGGCAGCAAAGAAGCCATTTCTCTCCAAGAAAAATGTCAAGCACAGACTGAAATTTTACAGGAAGTACAAGGATTGGACAGCAGAAGACTGGTGCAAAGTTATTTTCTCTGATGAAGCTCCATTCCGACTGTTTGGGACATCTGGAAAATTGATTGTTTGGAGAAGAAAAGGTGAAATCTACCATGGGTCCTGTGACATGCCAACAGTGAAGCATCCTGAGACCATCCATAAGTGGGGTTGCTTTCCAATCAAGGGAGTGGGCTCTCTAATAAATCTGCCCATAAATACTGCCATGAATATAGAATGGTGTCAAAACGTCCTGCAAGAGCAACTTCTTTCAACAATCCATGAGCAATTTGGTGATGATCTGTGCATTTTCCAGCATGATGGAACACAATTTCACCAAGCAAGAGTGATAAAGAAGTGGCTGGAAGATCATTACATTGAAATTTTGGATCCGTGGCCAGGCAACTCCCTGGATCTCAATCCCATAGAGAACCTGTGGTCAGTCCTCAAAAAGTGAGAGGACAAGCAGAAGCCCACAAATTGTGATCAACTCCGAGAACTATTAAGGTAAGAATGGATCACCATCAATCAGGATTTAGCCAATAAATACCTTTAACCCTTGTCCGTTGTTCAAATTCACTAACCTTTCATTATATCCGGGATGAAAACATCCACTAAATTAAACTGCTTTAAAAATTTATCAGAATGTTTTTGTTTTTTTTTTTGGATAAATCTATTTATCGACCTCAGTCCTGATCAAAACGTCCAAATGTTTTAAAAAAGTCCAAGACTTTTAAATCTTTAATTGCCAAGTTCATAAATGATGTGACTGATCTTGGGGAAAGAACAAACAAAATGACTAATTTTCAATATAAAAAGTAATTGTGGCTGGATATTTTTTTTTTACCTTTTACCACAGTCTTGGGCATTTCAAAGATTATTAACAACATTGGCTTTGATGCATTGTTAGTTTTTTTTTTTTTGCAGCATTAGATTTAAATTTTTTCACCCTCATTTATTGTTTGTGGCTGTTTTGCCCCATTGCCTTCCATTATAACAACATATTTTGATTGCAAAGCCATGACACCATAAAATCATGCATTCTTGATGGTTGGTGGTTTTCCCTGTTGGGAAGAGGTAAAATTTGTAATTTTTACGGTTGATCACTAGGTGGGACCATTAACATTTTAGATAGGCCTGTGCAAAAAAAGCTTAGTTTCTGGCTTGTATATGGAGTATAACAGCAAATTATATTGTGTGTGTGTGTGTGTGTGTGTGAGAGAGAGAGAGAGACTGTGAGAAAGACCTTTGCGCACTGTCGCGGACATTCTAATTCAATAACAATTGGTAGAGACTGAGAATGAAAAACCAAACAGAGTTTTGTCTCTGTATTCTTTTAATTCTCTGCAGAGAATGATCTGGTTTACACACAGCTTGAGTCTATGTGCAAAGAGATAACATGCAGACTCAGAGCCCACTTTTTATAAGTATGTAAAAAGATACTGTGGCTAGTGGGGCGGGGCCGAGGGACGTGGGAACACGAGTGAGGCCGGCAGTGATTGGGCAAATCAGTGGCACCTGCGGCCCACCGCCGGTCTCGAGTCCCACGTAGGAGATGGAAGGATATAAAACTGGAGCGACGACAGTAAAGGACGAGAGAGGACCAGGCCTGGGCATTATTTTAGGTTTTGGTTTCATTTTGTGCGCACCAGTCGTCCGTGAGGGGCTGGTGCGCTGTTTTGTGTTTGTTTTGTAATTAAAGTTTCATTTTGATTGTCCGCCGGTTCCCGCCTCCTTCTTCCCGATGACTAGGAAGTCTTTTATCGTTACAGTGGTGCCGAAGCCCGGGAGAAGGAGGGACGCGCTGCTGAAGATCCCTCGCCGCTGTGGTGAATCCTCGGTGCCATCGAGCAGGCGAGGAGTGTGCCTCCATGGACACTCGAGGTGGTGACTGGAGCGAGTTGCCGGGGAAGGGCGAGATAGGGAGGGGCGGCTGCCTCCATGAGGGAGCGGAGGAGTCGGCGCCGTTCGCCAGGGGGCCAGAGCCTGCTGCCTCCGTGAAGGTATCCGGAGGAGCAGGGAACGGGGGACTCCTGCCGGCTTCCCAAAACCGGAGGAGCCGTCGCCGTCCACCGGGCGGCGGAGGAGTGTCGTGCCGTCCGCCGAGGGCCGTCCAGTGCCACCGCCAGGCACCGCGGAGGAGATCGCCCAGCCGGTGGAGGGCCGAGCAGCAGTGCGTCTGGGAACCGGAATTTTTTTTTCTCTCTCTCTCCCCTCTCTCGTCTCTGTCGCTCCTCCTTCCATCTCCTTTTCTCTCGCCTCGTCTGTCCTCTGTTTTGGAAGTCTCACGTAGGGCATTCTGGTCACGTGGCCAGTCCATCTAAGCTGTTCCTTCGCAAGCATGGTGTAGATGCTGGGGATATTTTCCTTGCTGAGGACTTCCGTGTCAGGGATTCTGTCTTGCCACTTGATCCTCAGCAGTTTCCTCAGACAGCTCAGGTGGATATGATTCAATTTTTTGGCATGGCGCTGGTAGACTGTCCAGGCTTCACACCCATACAGAAGAGTTGGTAAGACAACAGCCCGGTAGACCTTCAGTTTTGTCTCCTGCTTGATGCCAGTCCTTTCCCATACCGAGTCACGTAGACGTCCAAAGGCTGCGCTGGCCTTGACAATCCTGATGTTAACTTCATCATCTATGTGCACAGCACGAGACAGTGTACTACCAAGGTAAATAAATTTGTCAACGGCTGAAAGCTTTTGCCCATTCACAAAGATGGTTGGCTCAGTGTCGTGCCGTCCGCCGAGGGCCGTCCAGTGCCACCGCCAGGCACCGTGGAGGAGACTGCCCAGCCGGTGGAGGGCCGAGCAGCAGTGCGTCTGGGAACCGGAATTTTTTTTTTCTCTCTCTCTCCCCTCTCTCGTCTCTGTCGCTCCTCCTTCCATCTCCTTTTCTCTCGCCTCGTCTGTCCTGCCCCCAGGCTCCCGCAGGTTCCCATGAGCGGTCCCCCCCCGGAGGGAGGGGGGGGGAGTAGAGCGCAGTCTCGTGGGTACCCCCCGGCCTGCGAGGGGCGATGGGGGTATGTGGCGAGTGGGGCGGGGCCGAGGGACGTGGGAACACGAGTGAGGCCGGCAGTGATTGGGCAAATCAGTGGCACCTGCGGCCCACCGCCGGTCTCGAGTCCCACGTAGGAGATGGAAGGATATAAAACTGGAGCGACGACAGTGAAGGACGAGAGAGGACCAGGCCTGGGCGTTATTTTAGGTTTTGGTTTCATTTTGTGCGCACCAGTCGTCCGTGAGGGGCTGGTGCGCTGTTTTGTGTTTGTTTTGTAATTAAAGTTTCATTTTGATTGTCCGCTGGTTCCCGCCTCCTTCTTCCCGATGACTAGGAAGTCTTTTATCGTTACAGATACATTGAAGGACAGATTAGGACCTTTGAGCCAATCAT
Source organism: Carassius carassius (assembly GCF_963082965.1). Taxonomy (NCBI): domain Eukaryota; kingdom Metazoa; phylum Chordata; class Actinopteri; order Cypriniformes; family Cyprinidae; genus Carassius; species Carassius carassius. The sequence continues at coordinate 13,801,501 of NC_081759.1, read as the reverse complement.
GTTGCTCAGTGCACTTCACCCCATAACACGTAAACATCTCATGTACATTACATGGAAGATGTCTGGTTACTCTCAAAACTGCCCGTCCCTGGTACACAGTTTCCCCTTAAATGTTGTTTTTCAACCTAAAGCAGTTGAGTGCACAAGTTACATAAAATAACTTCCCAGCACTTACCTTGATGTATTTGAGAAAATCAAAATGTACACCTCAGCTCTCAGAACTACATGGAGTAAACAAAAACAAAGTAAGTGTATTTATGCACCTGCTGCCTTTTAATGGTTGTGACAAGTACAGACTAAACAAAAACAAGGTACGTGGATTTAAACACTTACATGCCATCCTGCTGGTCATTTGATGGTAAAAAGAGCAGCAAGCAACACAAGAAAGGGCTTGACTTGTACCAAAGGTTTAGAAATGATTATGCAGCTTGACCCCTCCAGCGAACTGCAGTTTATTTGAAGTTGGTGTTGCATTTTGGTTCATAATAATTTATGTTCATAAATCTGATGCAAAGTAGATTTTTTATTTTTTTACAGAAAATTCAACAAGTGTATCATTGAAGGATTTTAAGGTTTTAAACTGGCTTTACCATCAAGATAAGCATTGAAGCATTTCACACATAGGCCATCCGTACTTCTCACCATCAAAAGGCAGCAGGTGCATAAATACACTTACTTTGTTTTTGTTTTCTCCATGTAGTTCTGAGAGCCGAGGTGCATATTTAGATTTTTTTCAGATACATCAAGGTAAGTGCACAAAAGACTCTCTTTCCCTCTCTCTCTCTCTCTCACACACACACACACACACACTGCTGGACCCTTGCGATGGCATAATAATACGTTGTCCCTGGAGTCACGCCTCTGGCAGGCTGAAGGAAGTGAGTTTTCTCCACGTTGGTGGAAAGCCACCTTCCCGTTTCTCCCAATCCTCCCTGATACAGGATCCTCTGAATCCTTGTCGCATTTAGTGAGAGCTGGAGAGGATGATGAGGGTGCCACAACAAAATCAGGATCTGACTTTCCTGAGTCTGTGGTGTCAGAGGGAGAAGACAATACATCCTGCAGCTTGCTAGAAGTGTCAAGCTGCATAATCATTTCTAAAACTCCGGTACAAGTCAAGCCCTATCTCATGTTGCTAGCTGCTCTTCTCACCAGCAAATGACCAGCAGGATGTCATGCAAGTGTTTGTTTTTGTTTGGTATGTACTTCTCACCATCAAAAGACAGCAGGTGCATAAATACACTTACTTTGTTTTTGTTTACTCCATGTAGTTCTGAGAGCTGAGGTGCATATTTCGATTTTTTTCAGATACATCAAGGTAAGTGTGCAGAGGTCTCACTCTCTCTCTCTCTCTCTCTCTCTCTCTCTCTCTCTCTCACACACACACACACACACTTCTTCTTGTTCGTCCATCACAGTTGATGATGACCATGGCACGTTTTGTCATTTTGTTGGGTTTTGATGAGTGCGCAGATGGCTGAAGAGGCCAATCCGAGCCCGGAATTCCCTGTGACACACTGGACAGGTCAGGGAGGATGTAGAGCTCTGAGGTACAGCCACATGTCCTTCCTTGGTAGATTTGCGCTGCTGCCTCTTCAAGATAGCACAGGAGTTTCTCCTGCTCTCACAGAGGACTGCACCGTCCTGGACTTTTCTTCTCCAGGCAGGTCGGTTCTGTGCTAAGAAATTCCCAGCTTTTCAGGTCGAGTCCAAAGCTATTCAAGGAAGTTTTATGGGTGTCCTTGTAGCGCTTTTTGGGGCCACCTTGTGCTCGCTTGCCATTTTTCAGCTCGCCAAAAAAGACTTGTTTTGGAAGTCTCACGTAGGGCATTCTGGTCACGTGGCCAGTCCATCTAAGCTGTTCCTTCGCAAGCATGGTGTAGATGCTGGGGATATTTTCCTTGCTGAGGACTTCCGTGTCAGGGATTCTGTCTTGCCACTTGATCCTCAGCAGTTTCCTCAGACAGCTCAGGTGGATATGATTCAATTTTTTGGCATGGCGCTGGTAGACTGTCCAGGCTTCACACCCATACAGAAGAGTTGGTAAGACAACAGCCCGGTAGACCTTCAGTTTTGTCTCCTGCTTGATGCCAGTCCTTTCCCATACCGAGTCACGTAGACGTCCAAAGGCTGCGCTGGCCTTGACAATCCTGATGTTAACTTCATCATCTATGTGCACAGCACGAGACCGTGTACTACCAAGGTAAATAAATTTGTCAACGGCTGAAAGCTTTTGCCCATTCACAAAGATGGTTGGCTCAGTGTAGGGTTTCCCAGGAGCAGGTTGGTATAGGACTTCAGTCTTTTTTGTGCTGATTGTTAGGCCGAAGTTGTTGCAAGCTGAGGAGAGGTGGTCCATACTGTCCTGTATATCTTTATTTGAGCCAGCAACCAGAGCACAGTCATCAACAAACAAAAGTTCTCGAACAGTGACTTCCTCCACTCTAGTTTTGGCTTGCATCCTGCGCAGATTGAATAGCCCACTGTCAAAATGGTAGATGAAGTTAATCCCAGTGTTGTAATTCTGGAATGAGTCTTGCAGCATGGCAGAGAAAACCATGCTGAAGAGCGTTGGCGCTAAAACGCAGCCTTGCTTCACCCCGTTTGTGATTGGGAACGGATCAGAGAGTTCTTGCTGGTCTCTGATGCTGCCATCATGCCATCATGGAGATTGCGCACAATGCCAAAGAACTTGTCTGGACACCCATACTTAGCCATGATTTTCCATAGGCCCTCCCAGCTGACTGTGTCAAATGCTTTTGTTAGATCAACGAAAGCCATATATAGATCAACATTTTGTTCTTGGCATTTCTCCTGTAACTGCCGAGCAGTAAATACCATGTCAGTGGTTCCGCTGTCTTTTCTGAAACCACACTGACTCTCAGGTAGCAGACCCTGGTCTAGATGGACAATTAGGCGGTTCAGAAGAATTCTTGCCAAGATTTTGCCAGCGACTGATAGTATGGAGATGCCTCTATGGTTGTCGCAGTCCTGCCGTTTGCCTTTCCTTTTATATAGATTGATTATAGTAGTAATCCTTGAACTCCTTGGGAACAGCTTATAATTTCCACATAGCCTGGAAAAGGTCGGTCAGTTTCTCGACTAAGCGAGGCCCTCCAGCCTTGTAGATTTCTGCTGGAATGGCATCGGACCTTGGAGCTTTGCCTGATGAGAGAAGTGTTATGGCTTTGCTGATTTCCTCAATGGATGGTAGAACAGCCAAGGACTGATTTATTTCAACTTGAGGCAATCTCGCAATGTCCTCCTCATTTATACATGATGGCTGATTGAGGACCGCGCTGTAGTGTTTGACCCACCTTTCAAGTATTTTGTCCTTCTCCGTAAGGAGTATTGTTCCATCTAAGTTCAGAAGAGCTGTGTACGTAATGGAACACCAAGTGATTCAAGGGCTGTAGAATGCAGCACGGTCTTGAGAGCAGTCCAGTCTGCTTCAACGTCTGTATGCTCGAAGCTTAGAGACTCCAGGTGATGGTCTAAAGCCTCAACAAAGGCCAGCCTGGTGTGTTCTTGTTGTAGGTGAGTGATGTTAAGACGCTTGACAAGTCTTTGTCCTTGTGGGCGTCTGCTAGGCTTAATCCGGATGTTAAGTTTGGAGATAATGAGACGATGGTCAGTCCAGCATTCAGCACCACACATTGCCTTGGTCCCCCTGACATCGTGCCGGTCGCTCCTCCTCACGATGACGTAGTCAATCAAGTGCCAGTGGTGTGAACGAGGATGCATCCATGAAGTTTTCTTATGCATTGGTAGTTGGAATATCGTGTTGCTGATGAGTAGATCAAATTCAGAGCATGTTTGCAGCAGTAGAAGACCGTTTCTGTTACATTTTCCAATACCATGTGCACCTATGACTATTCCATGATTGATGGTCACTTCCAACTCTAGCGTTGAAATCACCCAGTATCAGAAGTTTATCCGAGCTGGCTGTAGCAGCAATAATGACTTCCAAGTCATTATAAAACTTGGTTTTGATCTCGTCAGTGTTGGTCATGGTAGGGGCATAGGCACTGATGATGGTGGCCGCCTTTTTACCAAATAGGTGGAGCTGTAAGGTCATTAAACGGTCGTTTATCCCCTTGGGTTGGCTTGCCAGTTGGTTGACCAGGTGATTTTTTACTGCAAAACCAACACCAGCATCACGTCTCTCCTCCTGGCCTCGTCCACTCCAGAAGAATGTGTAACCTGCACCCACTTCAGTCACTTGTCCAATATCGCCCATTTGGGTCTCACTAAGGACCCACACACACACACACACACACACACACACACACACTATAATTTGCTGTTATACTCCATATAAATCCATATACAAGCCAGAAACTAAGCTTTTTTTTGCACAGGCCTATCTAAAGGGTTAATGGTTCCACATAGTGATCAATGGTAAAAAATAACAAATTTTACCTCTTCCCAACAGGGAAAACCATCAACAATTAAGAATCTCACACACACACACACACACTATAATTTGCTGTTATACTCCATTTAACTCCATATACAAGCCAGAAACTAAGCTTTTTTTGCACAGGCCTATCTAAAGGGTTAATGGTCCCACCTAGTGATCAACTGTAAAAATAACAAATTTTACCTCTTCCCAACAGGGAAAACCACCAACCATCAAGAATGCATGATTATATGGTGTCATGGCTTTGCAATCAAAAAATTTATGGAAGTCTATGGGGCAAAAACAGCCACAAACAATAAATGAGGGAGAAAAAAATTAAATCTAATGCTGCACAAAAACTAACAATGCATCAGAGCCAATGTTGTCACTAATCTTAGACATGCCCAATACTGTGATAAAAGGTAAAAAAAAATATCCAGTCCAGAATCACTTTTTATATTGAAAATAAGTCATTTTGTGTATTTTTTCCTTACCAACTTAATTGGTAAATAACTGTTAATTAATTTAATTTAATTAAATTTAATTTAAACATTTGATAGTTTTGATCAGGACTGAGGTTGGTTTATAGATTTATGCAAAACAATTTTAGAAAAAAATATTTATCTGATAAATTTTTACAGCAGTTTTATTTAGTTGATGTTTTCATTCACGAACAAAACGAAAGGGTAGTGAATTTGCCCACAGTGTATTGTTGAGTTTTTTTTTCTAATTTTCAAAGCATTTTCCCAAAATATGTGTCAAAATAAGATTTGTCACCAAAAATCTTTCCATTTGCTGAAACACAAAGAAGGTTGTGGCCAAAATAAGACTCAACTTTACCCTCTAGTGGACGAAAACGTCCCCAACTATGCATAAGGGTTAAAACATAAGCTTATCATTGTTTTTCAGTATACCATAAAATATGTAGAACAATACACTCACTGGCCACTTTATTAGGTACACCTGTTCAATTGCTTGGTAGCACAAACTGCTAATCAGCCGATCACATGACAGAAACTCAATGCATTTAGGCATCTAGATGTGGTGAAAACGACTTGCTGAATTGCAAACCAAGCATCAGAATGGCTAAGAAAGGGGATTTAAGTGACTTTGAACATGGAATGGTTGTTGGTACCAGACGGGCTGGTTTGAGTATTTCAGAAACTGCTGATCTATTGGGTTTTCACGCACAATGATCTCTAAGGTTTACAGAGAATGGTCTGGAAAAAAAAGAAAATATCCAGTGAGCGGCAGCTGTCTGGACAAACATGATGTCAATGCTCAGAAGAGAATAGGCAGACTGGTTAGAGATGATAGAAATGTAATAGCTACTCAAATAATCACTCATTACAACCAAGGTATGTAGAATACCATCTCTGAATGCACAACACATCAAACCCTGAAGCAGATGGGCTACAGCAGCAGAAGAACACACAGGGTGCCACTCCTGTCAGAAACAGAGGCTTTAATTTGCACAGGCTCACCAAAATTGGACAATAGAAGATTGGAAAATCGTCCAATAGTGCAGAAAATAAAATCCAATAGTGCAGCTTTGGGATGTGGTGGAACGGGCGATTTGCCTCACGGATGTGCAGTCAACACATCTACAACAACTGCGTGATGCTATCATGTCAATATGGACCAAAATCTCTGAGGAATGTTTCCAACACCTTGTTGAATCTATGCCACAAAGAGTTAAGGCAGTTCTGAAGGCAAAACGTGGTCCAACCAGGTACTAGCAAGGTGTACCTAATATAGTGGCCAGAGTGTAGTCTACACGTACTGAAGCAGCAAACTTGGCAAAACACAAAATTGATGTCCCTGTCAAAAATTTGGCCATGACTGTACATCAGTGAGAACTGGGTAACACAGTAGATCATCCCATTCATTCCTGATGTCTTGATATAATGAAAGGAATGGGCGAGGAAGCAAATGCAAGTGTAAGTAAATGTAATTAATAGATAAACAAATGATCAGAGGACAACCAACAGAACAACAGGATGGAGAGAGATAAAGTCAAGGGTGGCCAGGAAGTTGAGGTGGAATTGGACAGCAAGACGCAGGAACTAAGATGAGTGATCCAATGGAGAGGTGAGTGGATGGGGTTCCAGAAGTGCAGCGATCCAGCGACGCACAGGCAGAAACAAGGACAAGAAACCAGGTATGTATACAGGGAGCTTCAAACAACAATCTGACAAACACAAGACAAAAGACAGGGCAATAAATAGGGAGCAGGTAATGAGTGGCAGCTGTAGCTGATGAACAATTAACAGAGACGCCCACATGAAACGATCAGTGCAGACGAGAGACACACATAACTCCACCCACATAGTGATCAACAGAGCCGACGGTTCTACCAACCGTGACACTTGAGCAGTATTAGCACATTGCTTAAATTGCACACGAAAGATGCTTTTTGAAATTATGTTGATCACTGCAGATTCTAAAAAAAAAATCTCAAATGCAATGACAATCACATGTTGAGTGACCTGTTATCAGAGCACTGGAATGGTGTCATGCACCTAAAGAAATAAAACTGGTTATGGTAGTGTCAGAGAAATCTTTTGACCTACTGAGATTAAGATGAGTTACCAAAAATGCAGACAAAAGCTCTTCATTATTTTCAACTTCTTAGACATGACCCAAAACCATTTAACATATATTTCAGGGTGTAAAACTACACTTCAGACTTCTGACCATGATCAGGTGGTATTTTTCTGTGAATTGCATGAACACATGTGTGAACTGCAGTCTGTCTGGTATTAGTTAACACTCAGGACTGATCACCAGAAGGGCACTGGTTACTAGTTTGACTGTCACCAGGAGTGAGGTATGAAACACCATCCATTGGTTGCTCCAAAAGGACTGACCCTTTAACTAAATTTTTAGATCTGCCTATGGACAACTGTCAATACAGTTGCTTAGGTGTTCAGTGCAGTGTTGTATTTGTAACACAAACTAAAATGAAAGCTAAATAGAAACATTTTGTTATCAGAAATAAAAACTGTTAAAAACTGAAACTAAATTAATATTTTCATGATTCCAAAACAAAATCAATAGCCAAATATAAAACATGGCCACAAATACATTTTTAAGTTTAAATTTTCTTGCTGCAATGCATATTATAAAACAACACATTTACACCTTTCTGGATTGAAGTTGATACATCTTTTTTCCATATTTTAATTAAATGCATCAAAGTCTAACATTATCTGGAGGGAAAAAATCTGTAGACTTGATTTTATGCGTTGATTGGTGTTTGGGTTTTAATATGTGGGCTTTGCACTCAAAAGTGGAGGTAGACAAACATCATCTTTAAGGGGTGGTTTTAAGCCAAATAAATATAGCCCTGAAAGTAGAAAGTACATAGAGTGAATTCTTTTCGGTAATACTTTAGAACAGGTAACACATATTAGTTGCTTATTAGCATGCATATTACTAGAATATTGGCCATGTATTCATGCTAATTAAGAACATATTAATGCCTTATTCTACCTGACCTTATTCTACATCCCTAATCTTACCCAATACCTAAACCTAACAACTACCTTACTAACTATTAATAAGCAGCAAATTAAGAATTTATTGAGAGAAATGTCATAGTTAATAGTTAAAAAGTGTTACCTATTCTAAAGGGTTACCGGATTTTAATTTCACAGTCTTTAAATATGGAAACTCCACTTGATAGCAACAACAATGTGCTTTGAATTAAAATAAAATTAAATTAAACAAAATAAAATGAAATGAAATAAAACAAAGCAAAATAAATGGATAGGGTAACACTTTATTTTAAGGAAAAAAATTCAGTTTATTAGTACTTTAAAAGCACAAATTAATGCCTTATTCTAAAAGACCATATTCTACATCCTTTAATCCAACTCTCTACCTAAACTTAACTGCCTTACTTACTATTATTAAGCAGCAAATTAGGAGTTTATCAAGGCAAAAGTCATAGTTAGTAGTTAGTTAATAATTACTTTAAAACTGGTTTTCTGTGGTTGTTAGATGGTTACAATACTAACTCACTGTTTTTTTGGTCTCTAAATGGAAAAATAAAAAATTTAAATCCTAAGTGTGATCAAGAGCAATAGTGACGCTACTCTAAATACAGTACCATTTTAAAGCTTATAAATTACTTATTTTGACATAAGCTTAACAGCTTCTTAGGCAAGGCCTGGTGCAGCTGTGCACATAGTCTTCTTCAGGGTATCATGGTAAGGGCCAAATATAACAATAATAATGGCTGTTTATATAAGCCTTGGAAGCCATGAATTGACCTGCCAATGACCAGCTCTGTCCTGGGAAGCTGAGGAAATTTAATGAAACTGTGGTGTGTGTGTTTGGCATGAACAATGTGGGCATAGCTGTACAAACCCAAAACCAACCCAAACTTTTTATTTCAAAATACTGCTTGACTCCTACACTAATAATAAGCAGAGTTCACAGAGTAATTTGGAATCAAATTTTGTTTCTATTTTCTTGAGATTTAATAATAGTTGCTGTGTGGTAATGCCATCCCTCATTTTATCATTACACACTTAATTTTGTAATGATATGAGTGACCAGCTCTGCATTATCATGTCCAGTAAAGGACTTTGAGTTTATTATTCAGAGCTTGTAAAGATAAAATGGTGCTTAAGTTTATTTATTTAATTAATTATTATCCTGGAATGAGTATAGAGGTAAAATAAAGTGAAGGAAGAATCTGGAAAGGAAGAAGGAGGGGAATTACCCTCTTAGACACTAGGCCAAGACCTTTAGCCCAGAGGAGCACCAAGCGTCCAATGTGGGCCCACAGCAAGTATATATAGACAGGCTGAGGAGGATTTAGGCCTGAGGCTTAGCACAGATCAGAGCAGCATTCTGCAGATGCAATTACACGACCATGAAAGAGGAGTCACCTGGTATGTTACTGCAAAGGATGGTGATTAGTAAGGCTAAAGCAGCGGCAGAGGAGAGTGAGATGACATGAATGTTCCCCAAGACATACAGCACCCTCAGCATGGACTCCAAAGTAAATATTATTTGGACAAGACTGAGTGAGTAAATTCTTAGTCACCAAAGGCTTCTGTTTTACAAATTTTCTCAATCGATTTGACATTTTCATTTATTTCATACAAATTAAAATTCATGAATATAAGTTTCTCAAAACAATGTGTGCAAAACTCTCTAATGTTATCACAATAGTTTATACAAGCAAGCAATACTTTAAAATATCTGAAAAAAGGTTTTACACGAATCACAAACATTTATGTACGGTTTGTCCAAACACAACTACAACAAACAACAACAACAAACTCATAAACTGATAACTTCAGATAATTTTACACACAACACAGGAAATGCAGTTTTCCTAATTGTTTACACATCACAATTGCTTTAGAGTAATAACAAAATGGAAAGTTTAAAAAGAGCAGAGAGGAGAGGAGAAGGAAATGGAGAAGAGATTATTAGAGAAGAGGGCATTGGTGTAGTTAAAAAAGAGCATGAGGAGGCACTGTAAGAAGACATGAACATAGAGAAAGTGGACAACTGGTTGGTAGCAGAGGTAGTACTGTAGGTGCAGATGAATTTCAAATGTTGGCATGGTGGTCCAGAACAACAAAACCACAAAGACACAAAGAAAGGGGCCTGTGGAGAGGTTGAGACAGGAGTTTGTCAAGCATGGATTCAACCTTCTTAATTTTTTTCCTCCTATAATTCAAGTGCAGCAATTATTTAGTGTAGATAAAAAGCAATGTAATTCTTTTCCAGATGCAAATATAAGGCAAGATCGATACAGTAATTCAGGATAATTCATGTATACAGCAAACACATATGTGTATACAGTATATGTGTTTGTGTGTGTGTGTGTGTGTGTGTGTGTGTGTGTATATATATATATATATATATATATATATATATATATATATATATATATATATATATATATATATAAAGCACTAAAAGGTCTAGAAGGCAAATAAAAATACATTTGAAGTTACAGCAAAATATTCAAGTATTTATGGTAAAACATTATGATACCACTGCATGCAGGTTTTATTATTGATTTTATACATTTGCTATAGCAAAAGTACTGTCAGAATAGGCACCACATTTAATGTAAAAAGAAAAAATATATATATAACTGTAAAAATGCAGGTGCATCCCAATTTATGTACTTTTGCGCTATTTTAAACTATTTTTAGTATAGTGTGATAAGTGTGAAAATTCCAAAAAGAAAACCTGTGATTCAAATACCTGAATGATGCACTTAATTAACTGAGAAAAATTTAGTGTGAAATGTTTTATCCAAATTTTTATCCAAAGCGACTTACAAATGAGGACACTGGAAGCAATCAAAAACAACAAAAAGAGCAATGATATAACAAGTCTCAGTTAGCTTAACACAGTACACGTAGCAAGGGCTTTTAAATAATATAATATATAAAAAGAAAACAGATAGAATAGAAAAAGTATAGAGCAAGCTAGTGTTAGAGGTCTTATATATAGAGAGGTATATATATATATATATAGACACACACACACACATAATTGCACAATTAATGAAAAGAAAATATAATACAAAAAGATTATAGTAGTTAGATTTTTTTTTTTTTTTTAAGAATATAATTAGAATAATGAGTGCTAAAGTTAGAGAGTCAAAACAAGATGGAAGAGATGTGTTTTAAGCCAATTCTTAAAGATGGCTAAGGACTCAGCTGCTCAGATTGAGTTGGGGAGGTCAATCCACCAGGAGGGAACATTTCCGCAAAAGTGACTTTGTGCTACTTTGGGATGGCACAATCAAGCAACGTTCACTTGCAGAACACAAGCTTCTAGAGGGCACATAAGTCTGAAGTAATAAATTTAGGTAAATGGGTGCAGAGCCAGTGGTAGTTTTGTAGGCACACATCAATGCCTTGAATTTTATGCGAGCAGCAATTGGTAATCAGTGCAAATTGATAAACAGAGGTGTGACGTGTATTCTTTTTGGCTCATTAAAAATGAATCCTGCTGCCGCGTTCTGGATTAATTGTAAAGGTTTGATAGAACTGGCTGGAAGACCTGCCAAGACAGCATTGCAATAGTCCAGCCTGGACAGAACAAGAGCTTGAACAAGGAGTTGTGCAGCATGTTCCGAAAGAAAGGGTCTGATCTTCTTGATGTTGAATAAAGTAAATCAGCAGGATCGGACAGTTTTAGCAATGTGGTCTGAGAAAATCAGCTGTTGTGCACGGTGGCTTGTCAGATGTGCGAACGCATGCCTCGGGAGAACAACATTCATACACTTTACACTAAGGTTCATTTATTAAACATTATATTATACAGTGTATTAACTAACATGAACTAACAATGAGTAAGAAATACATTTGTTACAGTATTTTTTCATCTTTGTTAATGTTAGTTAATGAAAATAAAGCTTTTCATTGTTTGTTCATGTTAGTTCACAGTGCATTAACTAATATTAACAAGATTTTAATAAAGTATTATTAAATGTGGAAATTAACATGAACAAAGATGAACAATTGCTGTATAAGTGCAGTTCATTATTAGTTAATGTTAATTAATGTAGTTAATTAATGAACCTTATTTTAAAGTGTTACCGATTTGTTTATTACAGTTAAGGTGTACAGTCAGACACATAAGCATTATTTTAATAAGAGATAAGATAGATATATTTAATAATAAAAATATAGTGCCTAAGTGAAGCAAATAAACAACTTAACTAATTTAAATGATTGCATTATTCAAGAGGCTATTGTAGAATTAACAATAGACTTCTTAGAGAAAAATGGTATATGTGAGGATTTCCAGTCAGGATTTAGACTGTATCATAGTACTGAGACTGCTCTCCTTAGAGTTACAAATGATCTGCTCTTATCATCTGATCGTGGGTGTATCTCTCTATTAGTTTTATTGGATCTTAGTGCTGCGTTTGACACAATTGACCACAACATTCTTTTGCATAGACTTGAACACTTTGTTGGCATCAGTGGAAGTGCATTAGCATGGTTTAAATCGTACTTATATGACCGCCATCAGTTCGTAGCAGTGAATGAAGATGTATCCTATCGATCACAAGTGCAGTATGGAGTACCTCAAGGCTCAGTACTAGGGCCGCTACTCTTCACGCTTTATATATTACCCTTGGGAGATATCATCAGGAAACATGGTGTTAGCTTTCACTGTTATGCTGATGATACTCAGCTCTATATTTCTTCACAGCCCGGTGAAACACACCAATTTGAAAAACTAATGGATTGCATAGTCGATATAAAAAACTGGATGACGAGTAATTTCTTACTGCTAAATTCTGAAAAAACAGAGGTGTTAATTATAGGACCTAAAAACTCTGCTTGTAATAACCTAGAACACTGTCTAAGACTTGATGGTTGCTCTGTCAATTCTTCGTCATCAGTTAGGAACCTAGGTGTGCTATTTGATCGCAATCTTTCCTTAGAAAGCCACGTTTCTAGCATTTGTAAAACTGCATTTTTCCATCTCAAAAAATATATCTAAATTACAGCCTATGCTCTCAATGTCAAATGCAGAAATGTTAATCCATGCATTTATGACCTCAAGGTTAGATTATTGTAATGCTTTATTGGGTGGTTGTTCTGCACGCTTAGTAAACAAACTACAGCTAGTCCAAAATGCAGCAGCAAGAGTTCTTACTAGAACCAGGAAGTATGACCATATTAGCCCGGTCCTGTCAACACTGCACTGGCTCCCTTTCAAGCATCGCATAGATTTTAAAATATTGCTTATTAAGTATAAAGCCCTAAATGGTTTAGCACCTCAGTATTTGAATGAGCTCCTTTTACATTATAATCCTCTACGTCCGCTACGTTCTCAAAACTCAGGCAATTTGATAATACCTAGAATATCAAAATCAACTGCAGGCGGCAGATCCTTTTCCTATTTGGCGCCCAAACTCTGGAATAACCTACCTAACATTGTTCGGGAGGCAGACACACTCTTGCAGTTTAAATCTAGATTAAAGACCCATCTCTTTAACCTGGCATACACATAACATACTAATATGCTTTTAATATCAAAATCCGTTAAAGGATTTTTAGGCTGCATTAATTAGGTAAACCGGAACCGGAAACACTTCCCATAACACCCTATGTACTTGCTACATCATTAGAAGAATGGCATCTACGCTAATATTTGTCTGTTTCTCTCTTGTTCCGAGGTCACCGTGGCCACCAGATCCAGTCTGTGTCCAGATCACAGGGTCACTGCAGTCACCCGGATCCAGTACGTATCCAGACCAGATGCTGGATCAGCAACTAGAAAGGACCTCTACATCCCTGAAAGACAGTGGAGACCAGGACAACTAGAGCCCCAGATACAGATCCCCTGTAAAGACCTTGTCTCAGAGGAGCACCAGGACAAGACCACAGGAAACAGATGATTCTTCTGCGCAATCTGACTTTGCTGCAGCCTGGAATTGAACTACTGGTTTTGTCTGGTCAAAGGGAACTGGCCCCCCAACTGAGCCTGGTTTCTCCCAAGGTTTTTTTCTCCATTCTGTCACCGATGGAGTTTCGGTTCCTTGCCGCTGTCGCCTCTGGCTTGCTTAGTTGGGGACACTTCATCTACAGCGATATTGTTGACTTGATTGCAAATAAATGCACAGACACTATTTAACTGAACAGAGATGACATAACTGAATCCAATGATGAACTGCCTTTAACTATTATTTTGCATTATTGACACAGTTTTCCTAATGAATGTTGTTCAGTTGCTTTGACGCAATGTATTTTGTTTAAAACGCTATATAAATAAAGGTGACTTTGACTTTGATAGAAGCCTAAACCAGAACAGATCATATCCATAACAGTTTGCGTCCTCTCGGAACGGCACGTCCTCGTGCCAACAAAAAATCCAGAGGAGGGAGGGTGGGGGTTCAGGAGGCGGGCGTGGGGCAGGCAAAGGTTAGGCCATGGAAAGGGAGCATTATCCATAGGGCCAGGGGGGAGTGGATGGAGGGAGGAGCCAGGGAAGAGCCTACTGCAGGAGGAGACAGATGGGAATCCAGAGGCACACCAGTATTGGGGCCCATTGTGGAGTCGACGGCGTGAGGATTCATGGTAGAGAATGGGCCAACAACACTAGGGGCTGACTGATGGAGACTGAGCCAATGGATGAGTAGTCCAGGATGGAGCCGAGCAGATGGAGAGCCAGGGTGACACTGAGGATCTTGAGGGCCAAGGCGAAGCTGAAGGCTCAGGCGACCGAGGCGGGGCACTGGAAGACCGCTGTGGAGCCGAAGCAACTGAGGATGGAGGCGGAGTTGGAGGAAAGGAGGAGCCTGACAGAGCCAGAGGGATTGAGTGACGAGGTGAAGCCAGAGGAGTGGTGTCCCTAGGCAGCAGATGGTTGACAACTGACCAAGGTGGAGCCAGAAAGATGAGGTAGCCCAGTGGAGCTGGTGGGATGACGAGCCATGGTAGAGATGAGGGAGCCAGGAGCCAAGGTGGAGCTGATGGGTCGTAGGGCTGAGGTGGAGTCCGGATCTCGAAGGCTGGAGGCGGAGACAGAGGATCCTCTAACCCCGAGGTAACTGGTGACAGGAAGTACCGAAACACAACTGACCCACAGGACATGGCTGAGAGTGAGCTGAGGGGCATTTCTGAGGAAGCAGAGACTGGGCTGATGGACTGGCTGGCTGGTACAGAGGAGGAGGGAGAAGGAGGCTGGATCTGAACACAGGAGGACATGAACACAGCGGAACCAGCGGAAACGCAGGAGTTTCAGGGCTGGGTGGAACCAGCGGAGACGCAGGAGATTTAGGGCTGGCCGGAGATGCAGGAGATCCAGGGGCACAGGGTAATAGTTCTCCAAACCAGTCTATTAAGTTAAAAATATACTGAAGAGAAAGAAGTCATTTAAATAAGGCAGCTGATGAGTGGAAAACAGGTGGAGGGAATTAACTTATAATGATTAATGAGCAAATTAATCAAAAACTATAGAAACAAACAAGGCAGGAGAAATGGAATCACAGAAAACTAAACCAGAACAGATCATAACCATAACATTCCAAAGACGAAATGACAACGTGAAAGATTTAGAATTTAAATTTTGGGGTTCCTTATCTGGTGTCTACATAGCCTTTCAAAGAATGTATGGCATGCAGTATATAATATAATTTGTATCAACATTTACTGCTCATGACATGAAATTCAGCTGGCCGCTGTTGGAATGCATTTGCATAAATGTATTTATTCATTTTTCCGCTTTAAGCTTATCAATCTAATGGGGGAGAAATCATTTTGTTAATGTTTGAGTGGTTACATCACATTATGGTCCATTGCTTTGTTCTAGCAGCCATAATTAGGATTCTGAATACATAAGCTGTATTGTATATTTTTGTATACACTGCATATTCATTGGTGACCACACTGATCCTGTGCATGTCAGCGAGGAGAGGTGATGTGCTAACAAACACAGATGGGAACTGATCAGATGCTAATGCACTTACGCTGGTAAGTAGTATTAAGTGTGTAGTGTATTATTGTAATAAACTGTATTAGTTGATCTGCGGCAGAAAGTGAACAACTAGGGTTGGTTTAGGACACATGGGACACCACTGTGCATTTTATCAGCCTCTGTCTGAGCCATTAGTGAAAGAGGCTTTGATACCCTCAAAACTAATAAGCCATCGTCAGATGTAGGACTGAGAGGTGGAGGGTATGGGTGATTTGTTGGCCCACTGAGGTCAAAAAAGCTTAACCTCCCAGGATTATTACACAGTTTTAGTATATTGTTAATGAAAAGGAAAGTCAGTTTTAATGGGACACTCATCATTTCTTCTACTTCTTCTTCTTCTTCTTTCCACTAAGACATATTTGTATGACACTTCAACTAAAACTGAAAGGTCATTATTGAGATTTTTTTCATGTCTAAAAGTTCTTAACAGTGTACAGATGGCACATATATTTTCATTAAATCTGTTCAACCGATATATATTGCCTTGTGTAAAATAGTAAGTCTTAGCATTAATGATTAATTAACATTAGCCATTATAAAAAAAGGCATATTTGCAAAAAAAAAAAAAAAAAAAAAGTAAAGATGCAGTTTAGCAAAAAGCGACAAACTACAGTGGCTATTATTTTTTTCATTATTTTTATAATAATTACATTATTATTTCTCCTCTATGTCCCGCCTTCTGAAACGTGTTGATTTTGACAAGGCTCATCGGTCTGAAAAGCGAGGTGTGCTGTGATTGGCCAGCTATCCAGCGCGTTGTGATTGGCCGAATGCTTCAAGTGTGAGATGGAAATGTTACGCCTCTTAAAATATTGTGAAGCCTTGTCCGGCCAGAGTGATGACACCAAAACATTAAACGCATTATAAACATGATATAAACATGATTTCTAGTCATGTATACTTTTGGAAGGCATAAACAAAGTAGTTTTGCTTTCACAACGGAACAATGTTACACACCGCTGCCTTGAGTGAGCAGAGGCCATAGGCCTAAAGTGAGCTGCGGCCGGCTTGAATGAGCAGAGGCTGGCTTGAGAACAGTGTGGCAGGCGGATTCTACGAAGGAACATACCTTGGTCTTGCAGCAACCACATGTGATGATCCCAGGCTGAACGCCGATTCGGCGATCCACAGCACAAAGTTTATGTATTTCCTCAGCGACCAGCACGGATCAGCTCCAGGCATTACAAAGCGGATATCATCCTCTTTTGGAAGGCCAAACAAAATAATTTTGCTTTCACAGTGAAACACACAGCGTCTATACGACATGGCGACGGCAACAAAAATACTACAATGAGAATGAAAGGTACGCCTTTTTCTTTGCGTGAACATCTGTGCGGCTTTATGCAAATCTTCCCACATACTGACGTAGATTTGTGGGGGCGTGTTAGAATGAGACAATTCTGGGGGGCGTGGACGAGTGTTAACTTTTTTAAAGAACATCTCTTTGGATTTGAGACTTTAGTCTTTGCAACTTCACATATCTTCTTTATTCACCAAGAGCTTGTAACACTCCAAAGAGAAAGGACATTTTGAAATCGCATCATATGACCCCTTTAATATTATAATATATTTAATACAATAGTAATATATTGTTATATATTTTTATATTTTATCCATGTTGGAAATAATGATGGAACATTTCAGGAAAATTCAGATCACTTCTTCTTTATTTTTGCTTGATGTTTTATTTTTGTAAATCAGAATGTGATTGGGTTCAGTTTAGGAGCATGGTGGTTGTGACCATATTTGTTTCCACAGCACATATTTGTGAAACTGAATATAGAATCGTATGTTTTTATTAAACGGTATTGTTTCAGCTTTAGAGGTCTGTATCAAATAACATGAATTTTAGCTGGTGGTCAAGCTGGTCCTAACCGTACCGCTCTTACTAAACATTCTGTTTCTGGGGCAACATATGCAACTACATTCACATTTTTGCACTCTAAACCACAGATCAACACATTTTGGTTCAAGAAACGCTGGTAAGATTAAAACAAAATAAAAATTTCACCAAATAGAATCCATAGCTTCTTGTACTTGCAATTAACTTGTGTCCAAAATATATTTGGAACTGAATATTTTAATTTTAGTAATACATATAATGTACACATGTGTGACGACTGGGTGAAGGAGAAGCTGGAAACAAGTGCGAGTATGAACAAAGTTTTAATGAGAGATGATAACCAAACAAACTGGAACACAAACAACGCTGGGAAGGAGATACAGTCCGAGATGGAAGGAGGTGATGAATCCAGATGGCGGTGGTGAGTTGGCAGCAGGAGAGGGTGTCACAGGAACTGCGGGGAAAAGAGCTGAAGGTAAGTTGTGATGCTTGTGGTGGTTGCGAAGAGAGGACGAGGTTCCGGGGGAAGACACGGACATCCAAAACGCAGAACACAACAGAAAGCAAAGCACAGTTAACCAACATGAAACAACGCTCTCACAAACACAAGACGTAAGACAAGCCATTATATAGAGAGGGTAATGAGTGACAGCTGCTGCTGATGACAATTAACGGAGACGCCCACAAACTAATCAGTGCAGACGCGTAACACACAGACTTCACCCACAAAGTGCAAAACCCAGAGATCACGGTTTACCAACTGTGACAACATGATTTTCATTTCAACAGTATTTTCATTCCAGGCTATCTATTATGTTCAAGTCACGAATCATGCAAACAATAGTTATTTATGATTTCAGAAATAGAAAGGAGATTAAATATTTCAGCTAAGAAATTCTCTTGCTTGTCCAGACATATGACTCCCGCACATAAACGTTTTTCATCAGATATTGTGACAGAGGACAACAGGTGTTATTACTACATTTAAGCTTAACAGCAAGGGATTACAGCTGTCACCTGCCATACTCAATCTACTATGTTTAAACATTCTAGAATCAGTAACCATGTCCTTTTCCCAGAGTTGGCACACAGAGTGGAGACCCGTCTATTGTTTCTGTAACTTAACATCATGTATATTTTTTCTTGCTTGGACATGTCAGGCTAAGCATCCCGTTAAGCATGTGCCCATGTAATCCCCTGGTGTGTGTATATTTAAAATAGTCTGGACCTCAGATGTGTGTCTTGATAAGAAAAGAGCCTTGAAAAACTTTAAATAGTCTGGACCTTTTGGAAGCTCTGCAGTTTTGGAGAGAGGGACTGAGCTGACAGAAGCCACAGGGTGCAGATGTTCTGTAATTATGGGTTTGTGCTCTAATCAGCTTGAGGGGAAATGTGCTTACCTTCTCTTCAACCTGTCACTCTCATTATATCTTTCTATCTTCCAGTAGCAAACTTATTTTTCCAATAAGTAGTTTGACTAAACACTACATCATTTCTGCACCATTTTTAAGCACACAGCTTTACAGCAAACTGAGGAAATAATAAAATGCAACCTTCTAAGATGTCCACTTTATGTAGCATCAGTAAGTCTGATTCATTTTAGTTAGTTTGAAGATCTTTTTTATGCCCAAACATACACACTACACTGACTAAAATAAAAAGAGTGAAAAAGCATAATAGAACACCATTAAAGTACTTAAAGGTGTCTTTGAAGTCCCCAGAGTTTGTATGTGAAGTTTTATCTCAAAATACCCCACAGATAATTTTTATGGCTTGTTAAAATTGGCACTTTTAGGGTTTGAGCCAAAACACACTGTTTTATTGAGTTTGTCCCCTTTAAACAAAAATTACCTGTTGCTCCTGCCTCCCTTCTCTGAAGAGTATGGATCTTCAAAGCTCATGCTCCTGGGCATACCACTGTTATGGTTTAACTGGTGATGACCATGTTACTGACCTCACATTGCTTCGTAAATGCAATTTTTAACTACCACATTCCTATTTACGATCATTCTGGTAGCAGGTGAAGGCAGCATTAGTGAAAACAGGCAGAGACAATGATAACTTTAGCAACAATAGCCTTACAGAGAGCCAAGAAGCTCTTTTGGAAAACAATTTATGAGTATGATTCGTATTTTGTCTGGAGTCTGGACGTTTGCCCACGAAGCGTTGGTATTGATCCCTCTTTCAGAAGCAATCTTTGCACAACTCCACCCCTGAACTGACCCTCATTTGTGAGGCAGTCCAGTGTAAAATGTTGGTACAGACATATAGGACTTTTCTGGGACATTTCCTTTGAAAATGAAATCTAACCACCGTGTCCTCAGCGGTCTATGTTCACTGGGGCATCCCTACACTAGGGTTGGGTATCGACTCGGTTTTTTACAATACTGGTGCCAAATCAATACTTTTAAAACGGTACCGGTACCTAAACCAGAAAAAAAAGAATGAAAAACATTAGAGAACATTAAAAATATTAAACATTAATATACATAGCTTTCACATGCTCCTTGTCGCCATGCTGAGGGGAGTGTAGGCCAGAATCATGGTGAGCACTAAGTACCAACTGTACCATTTCCATGGAGTTGCCCCTGGGACGTTATCCTTTACGGCCAAAGGTCTAGGCTACATATCCAACTTACCTGATAGGGCCTCAGCCCGGGGTAGAGCTTAAGGCTTGGAATCAAGAAAGATTCCTTTAAATGGATACAGCAAAGAGCATAGCATTTTATTCTAAGTCTTGCCTGTCACACAGGGGCTACCGCTTGCTCTTGCATAAGCTTGCTGAAGGAACTGTCTCAACAGATCCCTATTAGCAACACCCTGTTTAGATAGGTATCCAAGGATACATAGGTGGAGTGGCACCCAAGATGAATGGGGCTTTTACCAACTCAAGAAAGGGCACGAAGCAACCTTGCAAAGCCCTCACCATATAGGATATTTGGAAAGAACGCAGAGTACTAGCGTGCAAACTTACCACACTGTGGATTTCAGAAAGTGCGAAAAAGACTTCATGTGCACACTTACCATAACATGGATTTTAAATACTGTTCTAAGGGGTGGGGGGGGGGGCTCTGTGATAGAGCAGCTCATAGATGGAATGGTGCATCCCAAAACAATATGTTTGAGAGTCATCAACTCGATCTATGGTAATAATGCTGGCGATCTATGGTAATAATGCTCTCACGTGAGAGGAGAACTCCGAATACAGGAAGAGAGTAGCGCACTCATAGGCAACCCTTTTTGGTAAAGGTAAAGATAAAGTAGCTGCTAAACTACTATGAGAACCACCCAAATAGCCCTTCATTTTGAGGGAAGCGATGCTTGAAGTGTATAAATAAAGACACACTGGCTGAGTGGAGCCCAATGCCTGATGATCAAGAAGGCCGCCGCAGAAACCTATGACCTGGCCGCCTGATACAGGAAGCATAAAGCCGGAATCAGGGCTATCATACCAGCTGGACATAATGCAGATGAGTGTTTAGTAAACATTGTGATTGAACACAGCAAAGAAAACTCACACACATAACCACCAGCAATTTAATACATATGTATATATAGAATGGATCATACTCACCCATCCTGGTTTCCGCGCTAGAGCCCCGCTCAAGAGGAGACTGTAATGCAAGAAGTTCTCACCTAACCTCGGTCAGGTGGAGAGCTGGTGGTTATAGGGGAATTAGGAAGGGGAAGATAAGGGCAGATATAAAACCCCCAAAGGGAGCTAGTAGATACTCAAGTATAACTCTGATCCAGACAAAAGTGATGACCCCTTGTCTGGATCACGTCCTTTTGGCTATCTTCCTTTGACCCGCGATTCCTCCTACACCTACCCGCAGGTGGAGGAGGAGCGTGAGCCGTGACACTAACCTTCTGTGCCAGTCTCTGATCCTCAGACCAAGACGGACCAGGACCCCTATGTTGACCTGGTTGTTCATGAAGGATTGAAGGCCGCTGAGTGCACTTTCACCTCCCTGAACGTCTCGACCACCGTCTCAATGGAGGTACCGAAAAATTCAGAAGGCAAGACTGGAGCATCAAAAAGAAAGTCTTACTTTCTTCCCGATATCTGCCAAGGCGGCGCAACTCAGCTACCTCATTCTGAAACCGTTTTTGCACATCAGCTCGATATTGAATACTTATATGCTGGAATCGTTGGATGTGTAAGAAAAACAGCCTCTTCCATTTCTACTTAATCTCTGTATGGAGATCAGAAAGAAATGGAAGGCTCATCTGAGCTGAAGGGCTATGGCCAGAAAGATAATGCTCATCGAGACGACCTCGCAGGGCGTCACCTTCTTAGCAGGCCTCCACGGCAAGTCCAACCTTGCTGCAGCGTGATCCATAACCTCCAACAGCTTGTGGGAAGAAGATGTCTGCCCCTCTTTCCTCAAAAAGAGAGACAATCGAAGGCAATCGAGTTTTTTTTTTTTTTACGCTCACAAATGCACGCAAATTGCACACTCAAGGACATTGCGTTCGTGTTCTTAGCCCAAACAACCAACGTCAAGATTGTGTGTGTCATCGGGTATCAAATAAAGATGACATGAATGCACACATCCTCTAAACATTTTGCTAGTGCTTGCTTTGTAAGGAGGAAGTCATAATTGACTTACATCTTAAGAGAACATGCTTCCCCAATGGAGAGATAGCATGGCAGCTTTTCCTTAACAGGTGGCATCTTCTCATAACCATTCTCACGCATCCCCTGGATGTTGGCATAGCTAGTATGCTGGAATCTGTGGATGCAGATGATAATGATTTTTTATGTTTTCTTTTAAACTTTTTTTTTTTAAGTCGGAGTGCAGCATGAACAAAAGGAAATTACTGATAGGGAGAAATTTCCCATCAGATCCTTTCCATGTTCTCACCGCGACACAATGTGCAGCATGCATTCAGCTCCCGCGGGAGCTAAACGCACTCCACCCACTCGCTATATTACCACAGAAATCAAGCACGAGCAAAAACTGCTGCCACGTATGCATCGATATTCCCGCGAGAGGCGAATGCACTCATGCAAATATTGCTACAAACTCTGGTAAATAGTGAACTACTCACATCCCCTCAGTGTCTTGCGAATGCATCACAATGAGCGCAGCAGAGCGCATCCAACTCCCTCAAGAGCTGAATGCTTGCGCTTGCTCTTCACTACACACACACACCACAGTATGCGAGTCGTGTAAACTGCAGGTATCAGAGCAAAGCCTCTGGTGAGAAACATGCACTCCTAGACACTGTACGCTTCAAACAAAACATTCAATGAAGATGAAGAAGAGGATGACGTGTTCTCCCGGCGCCTATTTATCTATAGTCGCACCGATAGTGACGTAGCGTATAGTCCCCATAGCGGTCCCTAGAGGACGCAGTTCGAAGTTCCCTTGAAAAGGAACTGCAAAGATACAGTTCAGACAGGAACCACTTTGGCAAGTTTACTTGAGTTTACTGAACACAATTTATCTTTGGCGGTATGGTTCCTTGTGGGGTTTCTTGCTCCCCGAATAATTGAACGTACAAGAGCTTTAACATTAACCCCCCAGAACCATGAGTTTAGAAATACATAACAATTATAACTTTTAATAAAGTCTTTAAAGCAAACAGTGATAATCATGTAGATGTGGCAGTGGTACGTCTATCCTGTAGCCTGGTTATGAAGATGGATGTCTCTCCGCAGTGAGGTCCATACCAGCTAAGATTTTGGAAGCCTTAGTGATCTAAAACAAAGAAGACTAAAGCCAGAAGGTGCGCAGTAATGTGCTCATGCTTATAATTGGGAGGGAGGGAGGGTTGCGAGCCGTTGAACATACTTACGAGAAGTAGTGCCATGTATATACGTTTATGTCCCGTGTCTAATAGTAGAGTGGTAGTGATTGGAACGATTTGATAGCTGACCGCATCAGCTGTTCATAGCCTTGGCTCCTTGGCCTGACTGAACTAACGCTGTGCTCAATTTATTATAACAATCTATCGATCACACCTTGTGTCCTTTGTTTCTGTTTGAGTCCACTTGTGCTGCGCCGCTGAGGACCGCTGCGATTGAAGGGTGCGCTGAAAGATGGAGGAGGTGAAGTCTGCCACCGTTTCCATATGAAATTTAAAGAGAACTGATTCTGAGGCAATCACAAATTTGTGTACGGTTTAAGGAACTAATCCACCTTTTTCTTTTCGTAAAAATTGGCATGCAAATTTGTAAATTCTATGGTTCTGACTTCCAGTCGCATCTCTGTCCACTTCCTCCAGCTCCTTTTAGCTGAACAAAACAGTTTGTTTTGCTGCTTGATATTGAATGATATTGATCATAATATTATAATAATTATTTTCTTTAGTAAGAAAACGCTGGTTTATAGTGCAAACAGTTTTACAGTTTACTGCACTTTATTATTCTCCTCATTATTCACCTATAGTGGCTAATGAACCGGAAGTCTCACACATAGGCTTACTTCCACATTGAAGAAAAAGGTGGATAGACATGCTAAAAATGGCCTAGCGATGCCCATGCTTCTCTCGTCTATTTTGCAGAACCAGGACAAATATTTATTTTAATAAATAAGGCATTAAGTGGCACTGAAATGAAGCACCAAAATCTGCATTCTGATTCAGTTCTAGTACATACCGGTTACATAGGTACCAGTGCCATATTTGGAACTGCTTGTGTGGAGAGGCTGATTATGATTTATTAGGATTATAAAACAATGAGTGGGTGGGTTTTGACACACTGAGTTGAAAAGTGAAGTGAAGTGAAGTGAAGTGACATGCAGCTTACCTGAAAATCTATACAGTACAACAGTTTAAAATGCATCCCAGAATGCACTTGAATGAAGCTGTTCAAGAGAGTGCCCAGAGTGTTCAGAACTTCATTGGAGAAACTCAAATTTTTTAATGTTTTTGTACTGATTACTGTACTGCTGTATTAGTCTATTCCCTCATTTTTATGGCTTTAACACTGAGAATGATAATGAAGAATTAGACCTGTTCAAATTCTGACTGTAATCTGATTGTATATATTTTTTATTATAATAATATAATTTTAAGACATAGTGACAACTGCAACTGCATTTGTATTCTGTTGTAAACTTTCACTTTCAACATGTAAATTTATGCCTTTTAAACTCCTTTCTCAAAATGAATAAGGTTTATGAGCTAAACTTTAAACAAACTCTGAAAATAACAGCTCTTTGGAGTTGCATCCATTTGCCCTAACTGAGATACAGATCAAGGGAGAACATTCACACAGGAAACCATGAATCACATTAATCTGAGCAGTTCAAGTAAAATCACTGCTTAAATGTTCTTCCTGTTACTCTTATCTTCTACAAATGTTTTATCTTAAGTAGTTTGAAGTTTCTCACTACATTTTTATTTTGACCCCTTTTTGGTCTTGTTCTCGTGGTCCCATGAAAACAAGCATAAAAATGTTTGAACATGAAATACATACATAATTACACGTATGGAAATAACCATCCAAACTTCTTTTTGTTCCAAAACTGTATTATATTCTTAATACATGACTTGCCTATTTGATACAGCATTCAATGTCAATCATGTAAATTGCAATATCTAAATATAAAATTAATCCAATCTTCCAGTTACACCATGAGGGCTGCTAATAAATACATCTACACAGCATCAAATTGCAATGCATGCCAATTCTTTCCACTAGGGTTTTCCCAGGTCTTACACCCTCATGAGAAACAGTGCGAACCATGACCCCGAGGCCAACACTTCAGCCCAGTTACGCAGCTGGAAGAGGCCTGTGTGCCCCCCGACCACTCAGGTTTCTCTGAGTCGCCAAGAGATATGAACCCTCAGATGAACTGATCCATTCTAAACTGGACATGCTTTGGGGAATTTAGCGTGTCTGTTTCTGAATAACGGGTTAATTTCCATTGTCAATCCTCTCTGGCTACAGCTCACATAACATGAGCCTGCACCCATGGCATGAGTCCACAAACATTTTCATAAACAATTTTGACAAAAATAGGGCAATTACATATCAGCCTGCAAATTAACCAGCTTGATAAATGATAGTATGAATTTGGAGTCATGTGAATTTGGAGTCCTTAGATGCTGTGTCGTATCTGGAGACAACAATATCATAGAGACTGTAATTTAGACACATTCATTAAGCAGTCACCAAGAAATGGCCTAGGAACCACCCAGAACACCCTAGTAACAGCATAGCAACATGCTAAAATCCACCCAGGACAGCTTAGCTACCATGGAGAAACCTACTGGCAACACACTAGCATTATGGCAGCAAATTTTGCACATGAAATCACAAGCCACGTTTTCTTTAAAAAAAAAAAAAAAGATCAAGTTGCCTTAATCAAATTGTCTATTAACAGTAAGTTCAAACAGCCCATCTTGTTGACAAGGGCAACAAGTTCTGCCCACCATTGTCTGCTTGAGGCAGACAGAATTACAAAAGAAACCTATCTGGTAACTGGAACAGTGGTGTGGAGAGTAAGGATAGTGTATACAATACTGATCTAAATTCGAATGTGTCCTTACCTTATTACATTTCTCTCTCCCCCTGCATATTAGCTATGAGAGGTATTGTAGAAAATGTTGGAAATATATTTAATTAATGGAAATACAGTAATATAGAGTAATAATCCTTATAAGCTAATAAAGTACTTACAAATCAACTTTTTTATTGACAAATCAATAAAAAACTATTAGTTTATAAATAATTAATAGTTTATAAACTGTAGTAAATACATTGATAGACTATACAAATCACTGTATCACTGTAATGTGTTAACTATCACTGTAATTAACACAATTATTTTTGTTTAATTAGCTCATAGCAAAGGAATTGTTAATGGGTAAAGACAAGTGAATTCTTCTCACTTTAGGTAATGGAAAAAATGGGAAAATGTTATTAATTAAGAGCTTTAAACCAACATTTATTGAACATTAATTGCATTTATATTCACTGTCCCTTTAAATGTTTACAAATACATTATTCTCATACTCTTCATAGGCGTAATGGTTTTATACTGTACTGTAAATGTTTTTATACTGTACTGTAAACTATTTATGGTATATAACTTGTTAACAAAGCATTATCTAATGCCTTACGCATAAGCTAATTTAAAAATAATAATTTGGTTAATTACAGTGACAATTAATAAAGAAAAATACTTATTATAATATATCATATTATAAAGTGTTACTGAAATTTGCTGTGGTGTCCTTGCATTGATGGGTTGGTACATCCATAAAGTCTACAGTTTTGCAATGTACTGCAAGGCACTGAGGTGCAATAGTCCATTATTTGAACTATAATTCAATATACTATAGATTCTATAACTATAAATAGAATCTATTTGCAATTATTGAAAATAACATCTACTATTTTAACTTTTTGTGCAAAGAAAATACTACTATTTTCACTTAGCGTAAATAACATCTGCTGCTATGTATCAAAAATAGCTACTGCCTATTTTAATTCTGTTTGGTTCTATTGTTAGTGCAGAAATTAAACACTTTTAAGAGAAGCTTGAAACTTCATTTCAGTTCAGATGCTTACTCAATCAGAGTGCCGTTTTGAAATTGATGGATTTTGCCTTACATTTTTTTTAAAAACCAAACAATCTGGAAATGGAATTTAAAAAAAAAAAAAAGTAAAAAAAACAAAAACAAAAAAAAAAACACGGAAATACAAAAAAAGGCATTATCCAAAATGGGTGAGAACAGACAGGCAGTGATGAGTATAGTGTTCAGACACAGGTGGAGGCAGGCTGATGGCTATCATATTGTGTGAAAGTCAGCAGATGGTCTTTTAATAATACATTTGCTGGATGTTCCCTTGCCCAAGCTGGTGGCTATCATAGCACAATGGGTTCACCCAGGGTTCAGTAGCCCCCCTCCTGCTCCCAACCAGCTGAAATAAAATAGTGGGTTGATCATTAACCCTTTCAAAGCTCATAGGTGACAGGGCACAAGTAATCCTGTACAGTCCAGCCAAACCCTTAACGTTCTTTCCATTGAATGATAATGCAAATCCTGTCTGGGGGCAAAGACAGAGGCTTAAGTGAGCTACTTAAGGGGCTTTCACAGCATTGCAGGTTATTTGTTGATTATGTCCCCAACTATGTCACTGCTCCTGAGTCTTGCACTTTAAAACACAGGGAAATGTACTCATAAATAATACACTAACAGTCAATTGTTTTTACTGCATCCATGTTCCTCAAGGACTTTTTAATCTTTTAAACAAGTGTCCAACATACATAGGAACTTCAAAAGATCCCATAAAAGCATCCAAAAACATATCTCAGGAAGGTTGAGAGAAATTATGTTTGTATTATTTCATAGTTTTGATGACTGGAGTCAGTATGAGATGTGTCCAAAAGTATAAACGCTAGTGTATGTAGTGAATTAAATTATGTCTAATGACGACATAAAATTATACTTTTTTCTTGCCATGGGCTGTTCCTCTCACACCACCATTCTTCAACAGACACTTGATGTCAGAAACTTCAAGGCTGAGTTACCATAAACATTTCAATCCTCCTTTATATTCTGTGCCAAAGCATTCATCTGAAGTTTACATCTTCCACCTCCAGCTCAGGGTTTGCGTGTGGTCTGTAGCATCAGCCGACCATCTGTGTACTTGTCTGTGGAGAGTGGGGTCAATGAGTGAAATCAGGTTTACAGGTGAGGAGATGAGCTGTGTTAATTCTCATCCAACCTCTCCTTTACCTTATCCTCTGCTTTATCCATGTAAAGACACCATATGTGTGAAATCCACTAGGTTCATTCATGCTAAGTACTTCTGACCTGCTAAGTCAAGATTTGCTGGAAGTCACAAAGTGATAAAGGTTAAAAAAGGTTTGTGTAGCTTATTTTTTTTATCAATTTTGCAAAACTTAGTTTTAGTTGTTAGCCTAAATAAGTTGTATTCTACAAAAAAAAAAAAAATCTAATAAAGGTTTACACGAGTCAAGTCAATTCAAGTCACCTTTATTTATATAGTGCTTTAAACAAAATGCATTGTGTCAAAGCAACTTAATAACATTCATTAGGAAAACAGTGTGTCAATAATGCAAAATGACAGTTAAAGGCAGTTTATCATTGAATTCAGTCATGTCATCTCAGTTCAGTTTAAATAATATCTGTGCAATCATTTGCAATCAAGTCAACGATATCGCTGTAAATGAAGTGACCCCAACTAAGCAAGCCAGAGGTGTCAGTGGCAAGGAACCAAAACTCCATCGGTGACAGAATGGAGAAAAAAACCTTGGAAGAAACCAGGCTCAGTTGGGTCTCCTCTGACCAGACGAAACCAGCAGTTCAATTCCAGGCTGCAGCAAAGTCAGATTGTGCAGAAGAATAAAATGTTTTTTGTTGTCTTGTCCCGGTGGTCGTCTGAGACAAGGTCTTTACAGGGGATCTGTATCTGGGGCTCTAGTTGTCCTGGTCTCCGCTATCTTTCAGGGCTGTAGAGGTCCTTTCTAGGTGCTGATCCATTATCTGCTCTGAATACGTACTGGATCCGGGTGACTGCAGTGACCCTCTGATCTGGATACAGACTGGATCTGGTGGCTACGGTGAGCTCGGAATAAGAGAGAAACAGACTAATATTAGTGTAGATGCCATTCTTCTAACGATGTAGCAAGTACATCGGGTGCTATTGGAAGTGTTCCCGGTTCTGGTTTACCTAATTAATGCAGCTTAAAAATCATTTAACGGATTTGGATATTAGAAGCATATTAGTGTGTTATGTGTAAGCCAGGGATGGGTCTTTAATCTAGATTTAAACTGCAAGAGTGTGTCTGCCTCCCGAACAATGTTAGGTAGGTTATTCCAGAGTTTAGGCTCCAAATAGGAAAAGGATCTGCCGCAGGCAGTTGATTTTGATATTCTAAAATTAGACCCTGCAAGAGCGGGAAAATTCAGACCACATGCTTGCTAAGATAACATATGATTTATGATACCCCGAGCAAAGACGATATCTAATTAGTCAAGACAACATTTGAGGTGTGGCCAACAGGCCAGTTTAAATACTTAGGACAACATCAAATCTTGTTTTTAGCCTGCTTTTAGTGTTTGCTTTTTAGTCATGCTTTTAGTCATCACGGTTAGCGTTCTTTGAGCGCGGTTCCAGCGTGCTTCGGCCTGCACGACTGCTGCTACTTAGGCACGATGAGAGGAACAACACCTAGTCTCATCAAACTTACTTCTGTTCTTTTACTTTAGTTTCTTTTCTTTTCCATTTGAGAGTTTCGTGTTCTGAGTTAAGTTTTGTAACGCCGTTTCTCTGAGTCTGACCTCGAGTTCCCATTCAACTTCAACCAGCCCACAACTCCGCATCGTCAGCCAACGCCCAACTACGGGCTTCCCAAGACGTCACTTCAGTGACTACTGAACTTCAAGCCAATTAGCGACATCGGGAAACCCCCTTTCAACGACAACAAAGGGAACCCCGTTACACAGGAGACAAGTAACTCCTCCAGACATTTGTACTGGTTTATCTCATATAATTTTAACCTATAAATATGGATATAAATATCCATTGCAAAGTTGATGTTATATGGCTCGTTCAATGAATTACTGGCCAAATCAGTGATCAGCCATAACACAGTGATTCTGTCAAAATCCCCTTTAAAATCTTAAATAATTCCCTCTGAGCTAAATTGACCTGTTTCCCTTACAGTGATGAGGTTACTGGCCATTTCCTTGTATTGTGCATGCTGCGTATTACTGATATTAAGTATATGGCTCTGCATTAGAGGCCAGGCAGAACTATTGTTCCAGCCACCAAAGACAGATTCACAAATAACCTGCCTTATTTATCGCAACTGCTCTGTGTACCTATTAACACATAATAGGTGTAAAAATTTAGAAAAACTTGGAAGGTTTTAGAATCGCACAGAAAAACAGTATGTCCAGGTACAGACGGGTCCTAATAGCTGCCAGGGCCGAGCATATCCACAAACTCATAGAAAATAAACAATCCAAGGTTTTTATTTAGCACAGATTAACAAATAACCAGACACCACCAGATTTAAATATTCCCTTACAGTTTAATAGTAATGACTTTATACATTTTTTTCACTGATAAAATAGATCATCAGAAATACAATAACAATTTAAGATTCTACAGTGTCTAGTTGTTCAGCTTCATTCATCGCACCCAGAGAAAAAATGCAGTACTTTACCAATATAGGACACGATGAGCTAAATAAATGTATTACTGCATTTATACCATAAGATCCTCTTCTCAATATTATCAACTCATGGTTATCTTTAGGTCACTTCCCAAAACCATTCAAGATGCCAGTTATTAAGACTCTTATTAACAAACCACAACTAGATCCTAATGAACTGGCAAATTACAGACCCATTTCAAATCTTCTGTTTATGTCTAAAATTTTATGAAAAGTTTGGTCTGCTCAATTGTGCTCCTTTTTGCAAAATAAATATATAAAAAAATAAATATCTCTATGAAGAAATAGAGTCAGGGTTCAGGCCCCACCATAGCAGAAACTGCACTTGTTAAAATTACAAATTACTTGCTTCTTCTGTCAGACCAAGGCTGCATCTCATTGCTAGTTTTACTTGATCTTAGTGCTGCGTTCGACACTATAGATCATGATCATACTCCTGTTTTGTTTCTCTGGCGGCAAACATCAGCAAGGGTAAACCTTCAACCCATTCTTTCCCAGACTCTAAACAATATGCACGCAGCATCGACTTAAGAGTCTGGTGAAAGCGTTCCACAGCACCTTGACTCTGTGGGTGATATGCACTTGACAACACATGACTAACACCTAACTCTTTTAACACCTGCGCAAACAACTTTGAAGTGAAGTTAGTCCCTTGGTCTGTCTGGATGACTCTTGGTAACCCAAAAGTAGAAAGAAACGTAACTAGTTCTTTGACTACAGTTTTAGCTTTTAAAGTACGCAGAGAGATAGCCTCTGGAAAGCGAGTCGCAGCGCACATTATCGTCAATGTATACTGGTGTCCGGATTTGGACCTGGGCAAAGAACCAACACAATCAATTACTAACCTTTCAAATGGTTCTCCCATTGCTGGTATTTGATGTAAAGGGGCAGGGGGGATTGGGCTTACCAGATAATTGACACGTGTGACACGCTTTACAAAATCGGGACACGCTAGACTTAATTCAAGGCCAATGGAAGTACTTAGTGAGACGGTAACACGTTTTTGCAATCCCTAAATGACCTGCAAGAACATGCTCATGTGACAGCTTTAGGACTTGCGAGCAGTAAGCAAAGAACGACACTATTTGATAGCTAGCGAGAGCATCATCAGCTAATCTACGCAGGGTTCAATTTCCACATCAAAACCTCATTGTCCCAATAATACTCCACCCTAGCTGGCAATTTAATATTCGCATCAGCAGCTTTTATGCAATGTTTAAGGGTTGGATCGGAGCGTTGCATAGCAATGAGCTGCTCCCTACCAGTCTTAAGGAATGGCAGCTCTGCAGGAGGAGTCTCGACATCACTAGGAACATCTAGCTTAGTTTCAATCTCAAGCTTAAAATCTGTAAGGATTTCTGGATTCAAACGATGGTGCAATAAATGAGTCAAAGAGATCAATGACATCAGAAAATGTTCTGGCTTGTGCACAAGTAACAGCACAATCAGGAAATACAGTGGAAAAACGGGTAGATAAATTCACCCAACAAAACAAGTCAGGTTTTTCTATCATAATTGGGGATGTAAAGTTCAAGTTCAAGTTAGTTTATTTCTAGAGCACATTTACTTCCGGTCTTTAGCCGACCAAAGTGCTGTACAGTAATCACGACAAAATACATAATGAACCAACAACATCACTATCAACAGTCAAATATGGTGCATTAAAAGATAAATTCAAGTAAATTACACATTAAAAGCTAATCCAAACAAATGAGTTTTTAGCGCTGTTTTAAACTCAGATAAAGTGAAAGCCATTTTAAGATTAATAGGAAGATTGTTCCATAG
The DNA here is from genome assembly GCF_963082965.1 of Carassius carassius. NCBI lineage: Eukaryota > Metazoa > Chordata > Actinopteri > Cypriniformes > Cyprinidae > Carassius > Carassius carassius. The sequence continues at coordinate 13,768,821 of NC_081759.1, read as the reverse complement.
AGTGGGGCCCACCACTTCAAAAGCTCTATTTCCCCTCTTTTTCAAGCGGGTTCTAGGAATATGAAGGAGGGATTTGTTTCCTTATCTCAGTTCTCGATTTGAAGTATATGGGTGGAGTAAATCCGAAAAATAAGATGGTGCAAGATTATTTAAGGATTTGTAGACTAGTAGTAACATTTTATAGTTGATTCTATATTGAACAGGTAACCAGTGAAGGGATCTCAAAAGCGGTGTCACATGATCAAATTTTTTGCCTCCTTTCAAGAAAATTGCTGCTGCATTCTGAACTACTTGTAATCTAGAGATTTGATTCTTGGAAAACCCATAATAAAGAGAGACACTTTGCTACCTGCCAGATCATTCCCTAGAATTAGGTCTACCCCGTTCACTGGCAGTTCAGAGTGCACACCAATCTTTACAGGTCCTGAAACTAGCTCAGACGACAGACAGCATGTAGCAGTACTTTGACACAACCCAGTTCAACACCTTGAACCAGGATGCTCGTGCCCGTATAAGACTCCGGTGAAAAAGGCAGTACACTATCCAGTATAAGGGACTGACAAGCCCCAGTGTCACGCACAATCGAGCTCGGGTATGCAGGGGAATCAGGGGAGAGCGAAATGGTTCCTCTTAACATAAACGGTTCGTAACCAGAGATTTGTGATGGTGTAGAATTCTCAACAGCTGCAGCAGAGTGAATGAAAGCAACACTTTTAGTCTTTGTGCCAATTTTCTGCTCCCACGCTTTACGGTCCAGTATTTTATGGCCAGGCTCGAGACAATAGAAGCATACATGCTTATCTCCAACACGGTTTGAGACTGTCTTATGGCCTCTTTCCGGTTTACCCCCTAAAAATCTGTCCCTCACACCACTCTCGGTAATGGGAGGCTGATTCTGAAATATACGGTTCACCGGAAAAACATTTTTGTGGGTACTGCTTAAACCACCAACTGGGAAAACAGACAAGCCAAACTCTCTCTGGTGAAGTGTCCGTTCCCTCTGTTTAAATACAAGCTCCTCCCCACAGCTCTGACGAGGAACAGGTGACATCAATTAGGTCTTCTGTGAGAGGACAGGGAGGAACAGAGGAAAACCAGCAAAAACTACACTTCCCAAAAATATGTTAGGCACCAGGGAAGCACAGTTACACACAGAGTTAACACATAGTATTAACAGCAACAATGACATACGTCTTAGGATGTAACAACAATGACATACGTCTAAGGATGTAAAATCAATTACAAAACTTCAATTTTCAAGGGCAGGCTTTAAGATAGTTTAGATCACTACCACCTTGTTTATTTAAATGGGAAGTCATCTCAATTATCATCAGTAAAGTATGAATTGCCACAAGGATCTGTCCTAGATCCTCTGCTATTTTCAATATACATGTTACCCCTTGGTAATATTATTAGAAAATATGGAATTAGTTTCCATTGTTATGTTGATGATACTCACCAAGGCCAGATGAAACTTCTAAATTTAAACTTCTAAGCTAACAGAGTGTATTAAAAATGTAAAAGTTTGGATGACCAATAATTTTCTCCTATTGAATTTGAATAAGACAGAGATATTGCTTATTGGACCAAAAAGCACTACACAGAATCTCTTGGATTACAATAAAAAATGTATTGTTACTTCCTCTACAGTCAAAAATATGGGATCACAGACTTATAAGTGCGTTATCGCCACCTATATCTCAAATGGACCATTGACACTCCTAATTGAGATTGTAGATAGAGTGTCAATGGTCCATTTGAGAGATAGGTGGTGGTATATATCACAATAAAGCAAGAAGAAGAAGAAAATGCTCACATGCCTGCCTGCTGAGAATGCACGTAGGAGGATATACTCAGGAGAGTTCTAACAGTTCGGACATTGTGTGAATCAGAGGTAAAAACTATATAAATACTGTTCAGTTTCTTGCACAGACCGATCGTTTTGTGTCTTTACATATCAATGTATCATCACCAGTGTTGGGAGTAACAGTGTTTAAGTATAACGGCGTTACTAACGGAGTTTAATTTTCAGTAACGGAGTAATCTAATTAATTACTTTTCCCATCGTTGCAACACCGTTATCTTTACTGATAATGTAAAGTGTCGCGTTACTACAATTTGGTTGAATAAAGCGCGAGGTGTCATGCTTTGGCTAGTGGCTACACATCAGCTGCCTGACACCATTGCAAATCCGATGATGATTGGCTGGGTGGGCGGTGCCCTGCTCACGCAGTCTCACTGCACGCTCTGACAACCACTAAACACAAGACGGCATCAGCGATAATGGCGTTCTCGAACTAGAAGTACCGGCAATTAAAGGCGAGAATATTTCTGTAACATACACGGTAAGCCCAGGAAAAAAGACTTTATCCACGTCTGCCTCAAGCAACTCAAATCTTATGAACCACCTCACATCAACACATGCTAACATGTTACTGTACTGAATATTTAATGCTGTGTTGAAACCAGATGCGACTTGCGCGAATAAATCGCGCTATTCGCGCGTAGTTGGATGCTTGAACATTTTGAGTTCATACGCTTCATTCGCGCGTGAAATTAACTTCACAACAGACGCGAATTTGCATCATGGGGGGGCTTCTGCCAGTTTAGTTCACGCAGCATTTTCAACCACCATTTTTATTCAGATAATTTTCTAAATATTACTGTTATCATGTAATGAAATGTAGTTTTAAAAGTATTTCATGTGAGAGTGTAGTTGTTTTAAACTCAAATATGCGGTTTATTTAAAAATGTGTTTCGCCGATTTTCGGAGGTTGTCTATTCGCGTCTTTGCATTGACTTAACATTGAAATCACTCACGCCAGACGCTCTATTTGCGTCTGGTGTGAACGCACCATAAGAGTTGGATAGTGTTAATTTGATTTTGTTTGTGTATGTTTTTTTTTGTTTTTTGTTTTTTTTTTGCTTTTTAATGTTTTAAATGTGATTCCTATCCACTTACATTATGAGTGTGATAGAGTGCAATGGTTTGAGTAAAAAAAAAAAAAATATTGGTTTGTCTTCTACTGACGAAAAAAAGTCACCCACATCTTGGACGCCCTGGGGGTAAGCAGATAAATATAAAATTTATTTTTTTTGGTGAACTATCCCTTTAAGTTCCATATCAGTTACAAAATTGTATTACTTACCTACAAGGCCCTTAATGGTTTAGCTCCTGTGTACTTAACTAGCCTTCTACCATGCTACAATCCATCACACTGCCTAAGGTCGAAAAACTATGGACTTTTGGCAATACCTAGGATAGCAAAGTCCACTAAATGAGGTAGAGATTTTTCGCATTTGGCTCCCAAACTCTGGAATAGCCTTCCTGATAACGTTTGGGGTTCAGACACTCCCTCTGTTTAAATACATTTATACATTATACATTTATTCACTTAGCTGACGCTTTTATCCAAAGCGACTTACAAATGCCACATATGTCAGAGGTCGCACACCTCTGGAGCAACTAGGGGTTAAGTGTCTTGCTCAGGGACACATTGGTGTCTCACAGTGGATTCAAACCCGGGTCTCTCACACCAAAGACATGTGTCTTATCCACTGCGCTAGCACCACCCCAGTGTAAAGACAAAATACAGGAAATCTAGATTAAAGACACATCTCTTTGGCCAAGCATTCAAATAATGCATTTAATAATCTTGCACTGCAGTCATATCTAATCAGACACACATTATTATTACTTAGCTTGGGTTTTTTTTTTTTTTTTTTGCTTGGTTGGAACAGCAGCTATGCTAATTATTTCTCTATTTGTTTTTCTGTTTCTGCCACGGAATTGACTTCCTGTGGTAACTAGGAATTGCATAAGCTTCAGTCTGGATCCAGCCCTTACAAAGACCTGAGAAGAGATGCAAACCCCTCAGAGGACCTCAGATGATGCCAACCCTAAAACAACATAAACTACAATATTTGGCTACAAGTTTGATTGCAATTTACGTTATAAAAATTTTTACTGTACATTTCTGGCATATGTTTATCAATTTGACAGTCACCACTGACAAGCTACTAAATATATTATAGAAACTTAATTTTCTGTATAGCTACTTTGCAACAATTTGTATCACGAAAAGCGCTGTCTTGCTTCTATCTGTATACCTGTTGGTATGGCCATCGCACCGGCACCTCACGTGCACACATACAATTACATATTTTTGTGATATTGATAATTTACTATTATTATAATTCTTCTTATTATAATTAAAGGTAAAGTATAAAAAGTAAAAAATAAAAAAAACGATAATAATACATGAGGAACGCACAAAAAAGAAATGTTAAACTATTGATTGAGTGAGCTCTGAGGTTTTTCTTCAAGCCCTGTTTTCGGTCATGGGTTGCACACCTTAAGTTTCACAGAAATTTCCGGTGTCAGATTTATCCTGGATATTAGTCTTTTCATTCAGTGTTTCTTTTCAATGTTTTAAAGTTGTAGAGGACTGACATTTTTATACACTAAGCAGACTGGTAAAGGTTTTGAGGCCCTTATTCAGCCCACACTCCTTTTTGACGTGTTTTATTATAAAATAACAATATATCATGTAGTAAGGGTCACCCAGAGTTCCCACTAGTGAGGTCCAGTGGGTTGTGATGATGAAATGGAAATGTCTTATTATTCTATGTGCAGGATCCCAGTTTTGGATCTGTGACTTTGAATAAGCAACACACGAACTCTGCTTCACTAGGAGATGTTCCTAAAGATCAGTTTACATTCATACTGTATTTGTCAGACAGCAAAGGCACATGAACATGAAAAAAAAAACTGTGAAATAAAATAAAAGGAAGTTTATGGGCATTACAGTATAATGACCAAATAAATGAAAAAAATGCTACAGTATAATCATACAAATCAGTAGTATGTTAGTAGTAAAAAAAATATGATTTTTTAATAATAATAATAATAATACAAAAAAGTTAATAATAAAAATATGCCTTTTAGAAGTATCAATTATCACACAGTAGTTTACAGTGAAATATTTAATTAGATATATTATAGTCAGAGTAAAATTGAAAGTATTTTTAATACAAACAACATTTTAGTGAAAACATGTTTTCACTAAAATGTTGTTTGTATAAAAAAATACTTTCAATTTTACTCTGACTGAAAACCTTAAGGATTTTTCAGTGTGATGCTTTGCTATGTGATACATAATATTTTATTATATTCTGGCATCATTTTTTTTTTTTTTTTTTTATTTTGCATGGGAAACACTGTATGCTCAAGTACTATATATGTATGCATTTATTAGGCATATTGCTATTAATTTTACCCTCAAGTTGCCTTCTGACATACGACCATCTGTGGCCATCTGTATTATTATGGTGGCCAGAATATTTTAAAGCCAACCAGCTCTAGTTTCACTATGTTTTTGTTCAGTATTGCTCAGCAAGAAGAGAGCTGTGAACGTTGAGTTTTGGATTCACAGAATATTTGAAATATTTTCTCAACAGCTGTTTTCAGTTCTCTGAAATCAGAAGATTCAATTACCTGGTAACTGGGGCAGGATCATATTTTTAATTTACATGCAATGACATGCACTGGACACATATCTTTGAATCAAATAGTTAAAGCAATGCCAAGTACTGCAAATATTTCAGCGTACTATTTATGTAAATATCTCTCCTTGATATGTCCAATTTATGTACACATATTTACACTGATTGCTATAAATACTTTTACTCTGGGATGTTGTCTACATTCTTATAAGGGCTCAAAGGAAAATATATGCATTATATACAGGCCAGGGTTACACTGACCCACTCAGATTGACAGCTGATCCACCTAATGTATTTATGTAAAGAGTAAGTAATAATATTCTAAGGGATGATTTCTAATCTTCCAGTTATGCACTTCTATTTTGTAGCGAATGGTAAATGCAAGAGCTGTCAAGATGAGCTAACACTCATACTTTACTCAACATCCCTTCCCACAATACCTGAGATCCAGTTTTTATATGTTGAACTACCAGACAACTTTTCGTTGAACTGGATCTTACCGTTGCGTTCACCAAGGGGAAGTCGTGGCCTAGTGGTTAGAGGGTTTGACTCCTAACTTTATAGTTGTGGGTTCGAGTCTCGGGCTGGCAATACCACGACTGAGGTGCCCTTGAGCAAGGCACCGAACCCCCAACTGCTCCCCGGGTGCCGCAGCATAAATAAATGCCCACCAGTGATGCACGGGTCAATGTATAAACAACCCGCACCCGACTGATGTTTTCAACTAACCTGCCTGCAACTCGGACCGCAAAAAAAGAAAAAGAAAATATTGTACCCGACCCGCTTCCTGACCCGCATTTTTTAAAAGTAGGCTATAGCCTACAGGATAATAAGAGTTATGACCGCACAAATAAGGCTTGCCACAAAGAACCGGTAAAGTAATGATTATGCATGTGTCTAAATCAGCAAGGAGACATTTAATTGTTTAGTACAGGGGTTTTCAACTGGTTCTGTGCCAGGGACCACCATTCTGACTAACAAGTAATCGGCGGCCCACTATTGTGTGTGGGTGTGGGTGTGGGGGGGGGGGTACTCCTTACCTGTTAGTGGGATTTCTGGGCGTGGTGACTTCCACACAGTCTGTCTATTCGTGGTGATATAGTGGTACATAGTGACAGCCTCATATCCAAAAGTTGCGCGTCATTTGTTATATCTGTCGTCTCGTCTAATTGAATTGAAAATCCCTGAACTGATCGAAGTTTCTCTATCAGCTGCTCTTTCACATCATTTGCCATTTCCTCAATTCGACGTCCGACTGTGCTATCTGACAAAGGAATAGTTTTTAATTTATTAGCACATTCTTCGTTCATCATGGTTTTACACATGTCTATAGCTGCTGGCAAAATCAGCTGCTCTGCAATTAAATGAGGCTTTTTGCATTGCGCAACTCTGAGAGCCACCAGATATGAGGCTTTCAGTGCATTTTCACTGACTTTTGCACTCTTTCTCATGAGCGTCTGCTGTCCTTTGAAATCACGCAACATCTGTTGCATATACTCAATAGGCTTGGCCTTCAAGAAGCTGTGATGTGTCTCCATATGACGAGAAAGTTTCGACGGTTTCATGGATTCATTTGAAAGCAACGTTGAACATACGAAACACAGTGGTACCTCCTCTCCTGTTTTGTCAGTCATTACTGTAAATCCATATTTAACATAATCTTCACTGTATTTTCTTTTTCGTTTCCCACTACGTTTCCCTGTTTCCTCCGACGTTGTAGCTTTGTCTGAAGAGCATGCAGCAGAAGCCTGTCCATCTGTCCTGACATCTGTCACTTTCCTCACTAAAAAGCGATCCATGCTTGGTGCTGACTAGCAATCTTCGCCTTAGTTAGAAACGTTATAGCTAACAGCTCCACTCCACTCCAAATTTAAATTCACCAATATTAAGCGTCTTTTCAATGAAACCTCAATAATGTATTTCCTTAACTCTCCGAGATGCTGGTCTATTTCGCGCGCAAGATGAATGTGTACGTATATGACGTTGCAAAGCATAGACCTGATAGGTGCAAAGCTAGCCTATCCTGTGTCAGTTTGAATCTCAACTCCTCTATATTATTTTTGATATTTTCATAAAATTTAGTGTATTCACACCAATGTGCAAATATTCTGGAAATGTTTGGAAAAATTAATTATTTAATAGTGAAATTACGTAGGCTGGAATGCATGTCACGGACCACATGCAATGCCGCCGCGGACCACCAGGGGGCCGCGGACCACCGGTTGAAAACCCCTGGTTTAGTAATAAACTGGTGTTTTCTGTGTCGCTGCTAAGATGAAGTTGTCGATGCGGACTCATATGGATTACATAATGAGAGTGTAGCTTATTTATTTTGGTTTGCATATTATCGTTTAAAAGTAGATATTTCAAGCTTTCTGTAATATATTGCCTATATTTTAAACCCACCGACTAAAAGATTAAGACACTACCTGACCCAAAATATCTCCCAAAGTTTCTACAGCTTTTTTCTTAGCTATTTCATAATCTGGAAAAATGACTGGGCCTAACTTGTTACTGTAGTTGGTAGAGCGATATGAATGTGTGTGATGTACCCTTTTTTTTTTGTATGGCATGATACATGCTCATCACTTCTGCTGCCGAAACTTTGTCAGCCTGTGGGCAATTTGGTTTATTGAAAAACGACTGCTTTGATTTGCATGTTTCTTGATGATGTGCTTTTTTCTGTGGTACTCACATGCACCATGCCGCTTCACGTCTTATTCTCCACCATGTCCCACAGAAAAACTGCTTTTGCATAAAATGCAAAAAGCTCTCTCTGCTTCGCCATCTACAGGTCTTAACCAAGAGTATGTTGCGGTCCATTCGCTATTACAAGTGCATCTTCTCTTTTTCTCGGCCACGGCTGCTTAACCTGACCGAACAGCGCGCACTCTCCAATTTGAGAATGTTGACAGTTATTGAGGAGATGTTCATGCGCCAGTCAACAGTCATGCACTTTTATTGCTCTCCTCTGAACTATTGGACATAAGTTAACAGTATGCCCGTTGACGTATCCGTGTATTCATTAGGCAGGGTCAAATAAAAAAGCGGGACATATGCTCAGTTTGCGTGAGGCTGGACAAAGGGTAAAATTGCTGTACAGTACAACGTAAAGCGGGACAGGTGGTCACTCTATTCGCGCCAGTTATTCAGCCAATAAAGTGTAGGCCTATATATTTCAAAATTGCGTCTAGTACTATATAAATTACAAAGGTTTAATTGGCATCTTTACTTCAAACAACCCGACCGACCACGACCCGAATATCATTAAAGATATTTTTGGATGACTCGTAACCGCGGGTAACCATGGGTGACCGCAGGCACCCGCTCATTTTGGATCAACCCGCGCATCACTGATGCCCACTGCTCCGGGTGTGTGTTCACTGCTGTGTGTGTGCACTTTGGATGGGTTAAATGCCAAGCACGAATTCTGAGTATGGGTCACCATACTTGGCTGTATGTCACATCACTTTCACTTTCAATATTGAACACAACATTATTTTGAATAGACTAGAAAACTTTGTTGGCATTAGTGGAAGTGCATTAACATGGTTCAAATCATAATTATCTGGCTGCCATCAATTTGTAGCAGTGAATGAAGAGGTATCATATCAATCACAAGTGCATAATGAAGTACCTCAAGGCTCAGTACTAGGGACATTACTTTTCATGCTTTAGATGTTACCACTGGTAGATATCATCAGGAAGCACAGTGTTAGCGTTCACCATTTTACTGATGACACTTAGCTCTATATTTCTTCACAGCCTGGTGAAACATACCAATTTGAAAAATGAACAGAATGCATAGTTGATATAAAAAACTGTAATGACGAGTAATTTCTTACTGCTAAATTTTGAAGGTGTTCATTTTCTGAAATAAAACCTCTGCATGTAATAACCTAGAACACTGTCTAAGATTTGATGGCTGCTTTGTCAATTCTTTGTCATCAGTTAGGAACCTAGGTGTGCTATTTGATAGCAATCTTTCCTTTGAATGCCACATTTCTAACATTTGTAAAACTGCATTTTTCCATCTCAAAGAAATTTAAATTACGACCTATGCTCTCAATGTCAAATGCAGAAACATTAATTAATGCATTCATGACATCAAGGTTAGATTATTGTAATGTTTTATTAGGTGGTTTTTATACACGCTTAATAAACAAACTATAGCTGGTCCAAAATGCAGCAGCTAGAGTTCTTACTAGAACCAGGAAGTATGACCATATTAGCCCGGTTCTGTCAACACTGCTGTCACGGCTTACGCTGCTGGAAGGAACACGGAGCCGAGGGATAAACGAAACAAGGATTTATTAAATCAAACATAGGCAAGGTAAGTAGCAAATAACAGGTGGCAAGTGGCAATTGGCAAGTAACAGGTAACAAGTGGACAAGTAGACAAGTAGACAAGTAACAAGTAGATCCGACAAAACAGAACTGAAAGGACAAGGCTTTTATATAAAGGATAATTGGGAAAACACAGGTGGATGGCATGACTTAATTAACAGGGACATGGAACACATGCGGAAATGACTAGACACACCTGGGAACTAATCAAACCACACACGGAAGACAGAAACTGGGTCACAGGGGCAAAAACACACAAAATGAGTCCAGGTGTGTGACAGTACTCCCCCCTCCCGGTAGGTGCGTCCTCGCACCGTAGAAACAACAAAGGGAGGCGTGGGTGGGAACTTGGGAGGAGGTTCCGGTGGAGGACAGCCTCCCAGGAGGGGGCCAGCAGACAGGGACCACAGAGGAAGGAGCCAGGGAGGAGATGACGGAGGGAGGAGCCAGGGAGGAGACAGGAAGGATCTGAAGCAGGAGGTACCCAGCAGGACCCAGGCCACAGCCATAACGGCCCAAGGTGGGGCCGACGGAGGAAGGAGCCATGGAGGAGGAATGGTCACCGACTCCAGGGACTCGACCCACGGCAACGGAGCAAGTGGAGGAGGAGCCCGAGGCGGAGACGGAGAGCCGAAGAGCCAGGGTGACGGGGAGGAGCCGGAGGTCCTAGGCGGAACTGATGGCTCTGGTGACTGACGTGGCGATGTGGATCCGGAAGGCCGCGGTGAGGCCAGAGTGACCGAGGACTGAGGTGTAGCCGAGGGGATGAAGGAGCCTGACGGAGCCGGAGGGACGGAGGGATGAGGCGAAGCCGGAGGAGTGGAGTCCCGAGGCATAGGATGGACGACGCCAGACCAAGGCGGAGCCGGAGGGACGAGGGAGCCAGGCAGAGCCTGCGGACTGCCGGGCCATGGCGGAGAGGAAGGAGCTAGGAGCCATGGTGGAGCCGACGGGTCAACGGGCCGAGGCGGAGTCCAGGCCTCAGAGGCTGGAGGCGGAGGTGAGGGAGACGCCGACCAAGGCGTCGCTGGAGGATGGCGGTCCCGCTGAGCTCGCACCACAATGATGGTAGGCTGAGGGCGAGCAGAGGGGCAGCCAGACGACAGCGGAGGAGGAGGCAGGAGTGGGTGGGAATTTTGGAGGAGCAGGCATTGGAGTAAGCTCTGGGGCTGGATCCCTTCCTGGGCTTAACGGAGGATCAGGAGCCCGTCCTGGGCTTAACGGGGGTTCAGGAGCCCGTCCTGGGCTTAACGGGGGTTCAGGAGCCCGTCCTCGGCTTAACGGGGGTTCAGGAGCCCGTCCTCGGCTTAACGGGGGATCAGGAGCCCGTCCTGGGCTTAACAGAAGATCAGGAGCCCGTCCTGGGCTTAACGGAAGATCAGGAGCCCATCCTGGGCTTAAAGGAGGATCAGGAGCCCGTCCTGGGCTTAACGGAAGATCAGGAGCCCGTCCTGGGCTTAACGGAAGATCAGGAGCCCGTCCTGGGCTTGACGGAGGATCAGGAGCCCGTCCTGGGCTTAACGGGGGAACAGGAGCCCGTCCTGGGCTTAACGGGGAATCAGGAGCCCTTCCTGGGCTTAACAGAGGATCAGAAGCCCGTCCTGGGCTTAACGGAAGATCAGGAGCCCTTCCTGGGCTTAACAGAGGATCAGGAGCCCTTCCTGGGCTTAACAGAGGATCAGAAGCAGGACGGGCTGGGCAGGGCCTACTGGGCCTGGGCCTACAGGACGGGCTGTATGCCCAGCCCGTCCTGGGCTTACAGGAGGATCAGGAGCCCGTCCTGGGCTTAACGGAAGATCAGGAGCCCTTCCTGGGCTTAACAGAGGATCAGGAGCCCGTCCTGGGCTTACAGGAGGATCAGGAGCCCGTCCTGGGCTTAACGGAAGATCAGGAGCCCTTCCTGGGCTTAACAGAGGATCTGGCATAGGTGAACTGGAAACCCCCTCATTTTGACCCATTTGGCGCTCCACATTTTGCTCCCTCGTGGTGGGCAGTGTCGCCGGCTCTCGCACCTGGTCTGACGGGTTGCTCTCTGGCTCTCCGTCATCGGTGGGCTCGGGCTTATGCCTCGTACCGTGGGGAGATTGTAGGCTGGGCTCTGGGTCCAGAGTGGACCTGGCGAGATCCTCCATTTGGCCGACCGTGAGAGGTGACCCATTTCTCACCAGATTCCACTCTATGAATGCGGCGAAATCCTCCCGAGGACCATCTTCGGGCGACAACGCTCGAGCGTTGTCGCCCGAAGATGGTCCTCGGGAGGATTTCGCCGCATGCGCGTGGTCCGGGTAGCTGGTGGCATTAGCTAGGAAGAGAAACCGTCTAGTATGGTCCTCGAGAGAAAGTCCCTCCTGCTCCAGCAGGAGGAGGAGGTATTCGGGGCGATAGAGGGGGATCCATTACACACTACGGAAAGAAAAAGACTGTGAAAAAACAGAAAACAAAACGGAGGGAAAACACGCAGTTTTTAACTTTTTAGGTCGGGTCTTCTGTCACGGCTTACGCTGCTGGAAGGAACACGGAGCCGAGGGATAAACGAAACAAGGATTTATTAAATCAAACATAGGCAAGGTAAGTAGCAAATAACAGGTGGCAAGTGGCAAGTAACAGGTGACAAGTTGACAAGTAACAAGTAGACGAGTAGACCCGACAAAACAGAACTGAAAGGACAAGGCTTTTATACAAAGGATAATTGGGAAAACACAGGTGGATGGCATGACTTAATTAAGAGGGACATGGAACACATGCGGAAATGACTAGACACACCTGGGAACTAATCAAACCACACACGGAAGACAGAAACTGGGTCACAGGGGCAAAAACACACAAAATGAGTCCAGGTGTGTGACAACTGCACTGGCTCCCTTTTAAACTTTGTATAGATTTTAAAATCTTGCTCATTACTTATAAAGCCCTGAGTGGTTTAGCACCTCAGTATTTGAACAAGCTAAACACCTAAATATCTCTTTAACCTGGCTTACACATAACATTATAACACATTTTTAATATTCAAATCCATTAAAGGATTTTTAGGCTGCATTAATTAGGACAACCGTGACTGGGAACACTTCCCCTAACACCAGAGTTACTTGCTACACTGTTAGAAGAATGGCATTTATACTAATATTATTCTGTTTCTTTCTTTTTCCGAGGTCACTGTAACCACCAGATCCAGTCTATATCCAGCCCGTGGAACATGAATCAGCACCTAGAGAGGATCTCTATAGCCCTGAATGTCAACTGAGAACAGGACAAGTAGATAAGCTTTAGAGACAGATCCCCACTAAAGACCTTTTCTCCTAGATGGCCACCGGGACAAGACCACAGGAAACAGACAAGTCCCCTGCAGAATGTGACTTAGCTGCAGCTTGGAATTGAACTGCTTGTTTTGTCTGGCCAGAGGAGAACTGTCCCCCCGACTGAGCCTGGTTTCTCCCAAGGTTTTTTTCTCCATTCTGTCACCGATGGAGATGTGGTTCCTTGCCGCCGTTAACCTCTGGCTTGCTCAGTTGGGGTCACTTAATATCCAGCAATATCGTTAACTTGATTGCACAGATACTATTTTAACTGAGCTGGATGATGACATCAGTGATTTCATTGATGAACTGCCTTTAACTGAAAATTTAATTTTCTATTTGTCATTTTGCATTATTAAAATGCTATTTTACTATTTAATACTGTAAAGTGCTTTGACACCATCTGTATTGTTAAAAGAGCTATATAAATAAAGGTGACCTGACTGTCTTCATGTTAGCATGATAAATAGAGCTTAGAGTGCTATACTTGTATTGGCAAAATATTTAATACACAATCACAGGTTTATAGAATTCAAGGAATCGTCTGTGTAATTTCAGATGCTTCTCTTAAAATGCCTATATGAGCAATACAAAAAGAAATACATGAGACAATGCTACATAATTATAGTTTAGACATACAGTTGAGTAAGGACACTCTAGATGATTTGGTCTATCAAAAATATTACTCTTGATGTCATTGATATACAGAGGTGGGTAGAGTACCCAAAAACTGTACTCAAGTAAAAGTAAAAGTACTTCTAGAAATATTTACTCAAGTAAAAGTAAAAGTACTAGTCTTGAATAGTTACTTGAGTAAGAGTAAAAGAGTATTGGATAAAAAATCTACTCAAGTAGTTAGTTACTAGTTACTTTGGGTCATATATACTGAGCCTATTTTTATTTAGATATATAGATAAAATGTATGTAATGTATGTGTGCGTGTATAAATGTATATATTTCATCAGCCTTTACTCCAATTTATGTAATTTATTATAAAACCCTGTCTGTTTACTTAAGTAACAGATATAGGTGTCATGACATAACATATTTTTAATACGGCTGACTTTATATTAAATGTGAATTTAACATTGAAAGTTAATGTGATATAAATATTGCTACTAATCTTTCATTGTTCAGAAAGAGAGCAAATAACATTTACATTATTAAAGATAGTTTTCACTGACAGTCTAGATTTCAATCACTCTCAGAAACTCCCATTAAAATCACTGAAACTGTTAACACTGTGAAATCAATATCTTAATTAAAGATTCGTACACACATCTGCACTTTGTTGTTTCTGACGAGAGAATTCGCCAGAAAGAGGTATTCAGGCAGTGAGCGAGTGAAGGAAGCACCGGCATTTTAGCGATGACTCATCTGAACGCCTCTGATTGGCCAATGCTTTAATAAGCTCAAAAGAATCGTGTGTGATTGGTTATAATGCGCAAAGCTGTAAAAACGCGTCTGTCTCTGGCTCAGCGCCAGCAAGCAATCACAGATCTGAATTTAGCAGCTGATAATATGACGCGCTGAATGTACTTGCACCAGTGTGATTGTATTAAAATTAATAAAATCTTAATCGGCTATTTTTTGTCTTTTGGAAGCTGCATTCAACTTGACTCCCCTCTGTTATAGGCCGCACAAGTACAACAAACTAATGTCACAGTGGTATCGTGTACTGTAATCGTAGCCCAAGTTATTACCTGTTAAACAGTAGACAGCACACGCGGTGTTCATCTAATAAGGATCTCCATCGCTAGCAAATAATAACCTTTGCAGATTTCAATTCAGTGCAGTTCCAGCCACGTTTTCAACGCTCTTTCTGTTCTTAAACGTTACAACTCCGAGTGAACCACTTCAGACGCTCAGCGCGTGCGGCAGGGAACTGAACGACTCATTCAAACTGATTCATGAACCAATTCACTCGTTTGCCAATTGGTTTGATCAAGCCTTTGAACAGAATTGACTCAAAAGAATGAATCATTCGCGAATGGGCATCGCTCATTGCCCAGAGAAAAGTAGACGATGCGTTTGGATCAAACTGAAGCATAAATAACATTTATTGCATTAAGATAAAGTAACGAGAGGAGCGTTGCCCACAGTAACGAAGTAAAAGTACAGATTTTTCCCCAAAAACGTACTCAAGTAAGAGTATAAAGTACCCATCTTTAAATATACTCCGAAAAGTATTCGTTACCCCAAAAAATTACTCAAGTAAATGTAACGAAGTAAATGTAACTCGTTACTACCCACCACTGTTGATATATGAAATAAGAATAATTTTCTGACAGTATTAGGTTTAAGAATCAGTCATTGATAATTGTCATAATTATTATCAACAAAGCAGGCAAGAACAGATTTATTGGTATTCAGAGGGTCCGCCTCCTTCCACTTTATAGCCTGGTTTCCCCAGCTCAACCAGTCAGAAACTAGAGAAGACAAAAAAAATAAATAATAATGAGCACTAATATTTATTTGAGGATGTGTATTTGAGGATGTGCGTGACAACAACCTTCAGACATATGTCAAGGAATGTCTGTTGAAACCATTACTGCTATTTTTGTTTCTCTGACAGAACCAGTTCCAGGTAAGAGAAGAGTTGAAGTAGCAGGAGAGAAAAGTGACCAGTGTAGAGGGGCAAGAGAGAAAGTAAAAAGTAACATTGTGAGTTTAATAGGAAAACAGATGTTAAACCCCAGTGGATGATCTCAGATACCTGTATGTAGTTGCTCTGTTGGCCAATTTTATTAGAAGGTCTTGGCCGGAATATGCTGTGGGCGCATTCTGTCATCGTCTCTTGGAATACGAGTTGAGGTAACATTGGCTGTATGGCTCACAGCAATAGAGTAGTGTTCGCCATGTAACGTGTTTGTATATGTATGTTTATAGTAAGTTGATTTACTATATGATTGTTTCACTGTAAATCCTTGGGATGTGACTAACCAATGACTTTGATGTATGATTATTGTATGTGCTATTTTGTATGTGAACTAAGCTTATGTGTGATTTCATGTAGGTTCGTATGCGGGGTAAGTAAGGGAGTCCCATTTCTGTTCTGTTTGAGGTTTGTATTACTAGAGGTAAAAGGATATCTTGGTTATTCTACCTGTATTACCTATCATTGATTGATAATGGTTAGGTTATATTTACTGTACATAATGGATTTTAATTGTGTTTTTAATTGTGCATTTGAGCTGGCCTAAACATAAGCATGGTTGGTTCTCTTGTTTTTTTGTTTTTGTGGGCCGTAACTGGAGTAATATTGGCTGCCCCAGTAGGTTTAATAGTAATATAAATTTTCCTTCTCCTCTTTGGGGAAGTAGAGTGTTGAAGCTAGTTTGTGGAGCAAGCTTCTGGATTTGAGTCCTCTTTTTTTTGTGTGTTGCACACAGTATTTGCAGTGGTAACGTGCACCTCACTATTTGCAGTGATTGCTCTTGTAGTGTCTGTGCCTATGAGTGTGTGTATGTGTGTGTGAAAAGGCAACAGAATCAGCAGCACGGGTGGTGTGTTGGTCTCATTCCTCTGAGATGCAAGATGCAAGAAAACTTAAATCTTTCCAGTGTGATAAACTGGAGGTTATTACCGGTTTAAAATATTCATTTTTCTACACAAAACTGAAATAAATTGCAATCTAAATGTATTTATTTCCAGTAAATCACATGCAATGCTATATGATAGTATTGAATGCAACTTTTTTTTACACATACAACCCGAATTCCGGAAAAGTTGGGACGTTTTTTAAATTTTAATAAAATGAAAACTAAAGGAATTTCAAATCACATGAGCCAATATTTTATTCACAATAGAACATAGATAACGTAGCAAATGTTTAAACTGAGAAATTTTACACTTTTATCCACTTAATTAGCTCATTTAAAATTTAATGCCTGCTACAGGTCTCAAAAAAGTTGGCACGGGGGCAACAAATGGCTAAAAAAGCAAGCAGTTTTGAAAAGATTCAGCTGGGAGAACATCTAGTGATTAATTAAGTTAATTGATATCAGGTCTGTAACATGATTAGCTATAAAAGCTTTGTCTTAGAGAAGCAGAGTCTCTCAGAAGTAAAGATGGGCAGAGGCTCTCCAATCTGTGAAAGACTGCATAAAAAAATTGTGGAAAACTTTAAAAACAATGTTCCTCAACGTCAAATTGCAAAGGCTTTGCAAATCTCATCATCTACAGTGCATAACATCATCAAAAGATTCAGAGAAACTGGAGAAATTTCTGTGCGTAAGGGACAAGGCCGGAGACCTTTATTGGATGCCCGTGGTCTTCGGGCTCTCAGACGACACTGCATCACTCATCGGCATGATTGTGTCAATGACATTACTAAATGGGCCCAGCAATACTTTCAGAAACCACTGTCGGTAAACACAATCCGCCGTGCCATCAACAGATGCCAACTAAAGCTCTATCATGCAAAAAGGAAGCCATATGTGAACATGGTCCAGAAGCGCCGTCGTGTCCTGTGGGCCAAGGCTCATTTAAAATGGACTATTTCAAAGTGGAATAGTGTTTTATGGTCAGACGAATCCAAATTTGACATTCTTGTTGGAAATCACGGACGCCGTGTCCTCCGGGCTAAAGAGGAGGGAGACCTTCCAGCATGTTATCAGCGTTCAGTTCAAAAGCCAGCATCTCTGATGGTATGGGGGTGCATAAGTGCATACGGTATGGGCAGCTTGCATGTTTTGAAAGGCTCTGTGAATGCTGAAAGGTATATAAAGGTTTTAGAGCAACATATGCTTCCCTCCAAACAACGTCTATTTCAGGGAAGGCCTTGTTTATTTCAGCAGGACAATGCAAAACCACATACTGCAGCTATAACAACAGCATGGCTTCATCGTAGAAGAGTCCGGGTGCTAACCTGGCCTGCCTGCAGTCCAGATCTTTCACCTATAGAGAACATTTGGCGCATCATTAAACGAAAAATACGTCAAAGACGACCACGAACTCTTCAGCAGCTGGAAATCTATATAAGGCAAGAATGGGACCAAATTCCAACAGCAAAACTCCAGCAACTCATAGCCTCAATGCCCAGACGTCTTCAAACTGTTTTGAAAAGAAAAGGAGATGCTACACCATGGTAAACATGCTCCGTCCCAACTATTTTGAGACCTGTAGCAGAAATCAAAATTGAAATGAGCTCATTTTGTGCATAGAATTGTAAACTTTCTCAGTTTAAACATTTGCTATGTTATCTATGTTCTATTGTGAATAAAATATTGGCTCATGTGATTTGAAAGTCTTTTAGTTTTCATTTTATTAAAATTTAAAAAACGTCCCAGCTTTTCCGGAATTCGGGTTGTAGTTGTAGAATAATGTATAGGCCTATACTGTTTCCTACAAGGTTACTGCACAATATTTAACATAAAATTAGCTACTCTCTCTATTCTAAACACAGTGAAGTTTAAACTTATTCCAAACAGCATTTTATTTTATTTTTTTGTACTTCATGTCTAATTCAGAGAGAAACTTGACAAATATTTGGGATAAAAACGGGTAAAAAGAAATACTGTATTCCACATTCTGGGGCCAGTTTCAAGGCCAGCGTTTTTAGGTAGTGGCTCTATGCCAGGAAACATTTTCATTGGACATTTTTAAATATATATCCCAAACAAGTTGACAGAAACCAAATGACTGTTACAAAGCAGGACTAACACAAGCTAAAATGAACAGTATAAATGAGTTTTATAAATATAGTCTACAATATTATACTATATATATTGCTTCAAAAGACTGGATAATAATAAAAATACTTTGTACTGATGACAACTGTTATGGTGCCTGTAAGGAGACATGATTGGTTCACTTAGTTTTGTCATGGCCAATATGTCGTGGCCACAAAATCATTTTGTCGAGGTAAGGACATCCTTATGTTGAGGGAACGTTGAGGGAATCCATTTCTCATGGCCTCGACTTCTTATGTTGAGGGAACTACATATTTTTCTCGTGGCCACAAGTTTAATGTGTAAACAAACCTGTGTAACAATAGAAACGTCTCAAGGTTATGCATGTAACTATGGTTCCTCGAGGGAACGAGACGCTGCATCAAACACTATGGGCAACGCCTTTAGCATGAGCGACTCTGAATATCGTGTGCAATATGTCCAATGGAAGGGTGTGACATCACGGCGGGGTGACATAAGCGACCAGGAAGCTATAAAAGCACATGCCGCACTGCTGGCATCAGCTTCAAGGAGAGAAGCAAGTGCTGGCAGGGATGCTGGGAGTATGGCTTTGAGACACAGCGTCTCGTTCCCTTGAGGAACCATGGTTACATGTGTAACCTTGAGATGTTCCTCTTCAGGAACTCTAGCTGAGTCGAACACTGTGGGGAATGAGGTGCCCACGCCGCCAGACTTCCAAATCCCTGCCTAATGTCTATCCGAAGAGCACAGCTAAGGCGAGAGAACGGAAGAGCCTGTAGTGGCTTGCATATCAAGGCCATAGAATCTCACAAAGGTGGAGGGCATGGACCATCCCGCAGAGTTGCAGATGTCCTGCATGGATACACATGCTAAGAAGGACTTGGAGGCTGCAATACCCCGTGTGGAGTGAGCCTTGACTCCCATCAGCGAGGGGAGATCAGAGGACTCATAGGTCAGGTTGATAGCCACAACTATTCAACGGCTAATGGTCTGCTTAGTTGCAGGAAGACCTTTTAGGGGGACCACAGCACACAAGCAGTTGGTCCATCTTTCTTCACAGGGCAGCTCTCCACAGGCAGTGATCGAACTAGACACATACAATTAAGTTTCTTCTGGTCAGGCTCCTAGTCCTGCAGCACTATCAGTTGTGGTGTGACACAGGGAACCTTTGGAAAATAAACTGCTTGAGAGTATAGAGATGCTTTGGCCATGCCGAGCGCAAAGTCAAGATGAATAGGGGCCACTGAAATGGCCTGAAGGTCTCTAACTCTCTTTAGAGAAGTAATCATCAACATGAAGGTAGTCTTGATATCTCCTGAATCAGCTCGAATGGAGCTTTACAGAGAGACTCCAATTCCCAATTCCCCAGGGGAACACAGGAGCGTACTGGAGGCCTCAGCGCACCACGGAGGAAATATGTCACTAGGAGATGTCTGTGACTGGCCACCGAGGGGGACAAGATAGGCCGCAATGGCCGCCAAGTAAACTTTTAAGGTGGAGTGGTCAACCCTGCAGAGAACCTAGCTCGTAGAAACTCCAGAACTGTACCAACTGGTCAGTGTTTCCACTTCATGGCCCCTCAGGGGCCACACGCACAGTTTCCACAACTCTGGGCGAGGGTGAATTATATCTGTGAGAGAAGATATGTCCTGACTGGAATCTCCCATGGAGAACCGTTGAGGAGCGAGATCAGATCTGAGAACCATACTCAGCCCCGCCAGAACAGGGTTGGCAGACTGACTTACCGAGGGCACTGGAGCGAGACGCGGACCGTGTGATGCGGTGCACCCCACTCTTCCCCAGTAGGGGCCACCCTCTAAAGTCCTTCTCTTTCATGTCGGACAGGGTCAGTCATAAGTGCCTCTCCTCAGCCACCATGGCTGCCATTGACTGCCCAATGGTGTGAGCAGTCTCTTTGGTAGTGCGGAGGGAGAGATCAGCAGTCTGCCTTAACTCATTGATGTTGTCGGACTTGATCTCCTCTCCCTCATCAAGCTCTTTTAGCAGGTCGGCTTGGTAGGCCTGTAGCACAGTCATTGTGTGCAGACACCTAACAGCCTGCTCTGCTGCCGTATACCCTTTGCCCACAAAAGCCGAAGTTGAGTCGGCTTGGAGGGCAGCACCGGAGCCTTCAGAGATCATGGTGGTGTGGAGTTCAGAAGTGTCCCAGCCTCGGGGAAGAAGC
Source organism: Carassius carassius (assembly GCF_963082965.1). Classification (NCBI taxonomy): domain Eukaryota; kingdom Metazoa; phylum Chordata; class Actinopteri; order Cypriniformes; family Cyprinidae; genus Carassius; species Carassius carassius. The sequence continues at coordinate 13,747,837 of NC_081759.1, read as the reverse complement.
TCTTCCTGAGCCTACAAATTCGAGAGCATAGGCTCCTGTAACGCCTGCCGGATGGAAGGAGGGTGAAAAGTCCATGGTTAGGATGTGAGGCATCCTTGATGATGTTTCTTGCCCTGCCCAGACAGCGCTTCTGATAAATGTTCTCGATGGAAGTTAACTGGGTGCCGGTGATCCGTTGAGCAGTTTTCACCACCCGCTGGAGTGCTTTGCGGTCAGATGCAGAGCAATTGCATTGGTAGAATTCAGCAAGGATCCTGGACCTGAGGTGAACTTTCTTAAGGCTCCGTAAGAAGTAAAGGCGCTGCTGTGCCTTTTTGACCAGGGTGGAGGTGTTTAGGGACCAGGTGAGGTCATCTGAGATGTGGATGCCAAGGAACTTGAAACTCGACACACGCTCCACTACAGCTCCGTTGATGTAGATGGGTGTGTGTGCATGATTCCTAGTCCGCCTGAAGTCCACAATGATCTCCTTAGTCTTCTGGGTGTTTAGTTACAGGTTGTTGGTGGCACACCACACAGCCAGGTGCTGCACCTCATCCCTGTAGGCTGACTCATCGTCATCCTTGATCAGACCTACCACCGTGGTGTCATCTGCAAATTTGATTATGGTGTTGGAGCCATAAACAGGAACACAGTCATGGGTGAATAGGGAGTACAGGAGAGGGCTAAGTATGCAGCCTTGGGGCACTCCAGTGTTCAGGGTGATGATGGAGGAGGAGAGGTTATCCAGACTGAGGTCTGTTAGTAAGAAAATCTAGAATCCAGTTGCAGATGGGTGTGCTGATTCCAAGATGGCTGAGCTTGGAGATCAGCTTGGAGGGGATTACCGTATTAAATGCAGAACTGAAATCTATTAACAGCAATCTCACATGTGTGTTCTGACTGTCCAGGTGGGTGAGGGCAGAGTGAAGTGCCATTGAGATGGCGTCCTCTGTTGACCTATTGTTGCGATAGGCAAATTGGAATGGGTCTAATGTAGCAGGGAGACAGGATTTTAAGTGGGATGCAACCAGTTTCTCAAAGCACTTGGCAATGATGGGGGTGAGTGCAACAGGACAGAAGTCGTTAGGGACCGAGGCAGTGGAGTGCTTTGGTACAGGCACGATGGTGGAGGTTTTGAAGCAAGTGGGGACCGTTGTTTGGGCCAGGGACAGATTGAAAATGTCCGTGAAGACCTCAGCCAGCTGCTCCACACAGGCTTTAAGCACACGACCAGGTATTCCGTCAGGGCCAGCTGCTTTCCGTCCATTCACTTTACGCAGAGTGGAATAAACATCTGATGTGGAGAGTGTGAGAGGTAGTTCACTGGGTTGATGCTCAGCTTTGAGTGAGATATCCTTATTATTTTGATCAAAACGAGCATAAAAGTGATTGAGCTTGTCTGGGAGGGAGGCAGAGCTGGAGGGGGGCACAGAGTTAGGTGGTTTGTAATCTGTGATAGATTGTATGCCTTGCCACATACGCCGGGGGTCTGAAGAATTGAAGTGTTCTTCAATCCTCTGTTTATGTTTGAGTTTGGCCTGGCAGATACCCTTCCTCAGGTTGGCTCTGGCTGAGCTGTAAGCCTCCCGGTCTTCAGACCTGAAGGCTGCATCTCTTGCTTTGAGCAGGAGGCGAACCTCTCTGTTCATCCAGGGCTTCTGATTGGGAAATTATTTTTATTTTTTTGTGTGTGGTCACTCTGCTCACACATCTGTTGATGTGCTCCAGGACAGAGTTGGTGTCATTGTCAATGTTGATCTGAGAGTTTGTGGTGGCCTGGGCAGCAAACTCACTCCAGTCTGTGTGCTGGAATTGATGTTGAAGAGTGGAGTCAGCACCTTCCAGCCAGATTTTAACAGTCCTTATTGTAGGTTTCACACATTTGATAACCGGGGTATACTTGGTGAGCAGGAACAAAGAGAGGTGGTCAGACTGACCCAGATGGGGGAGGGGTGTGACTTTGTAGGCATCAGTCACATTAGTATAAACGTGGTCCAGTGTTTTATGTCCCCTTGTAGTGCGGGAGACATTTTGATTAAATTTAGGGAGAACAGATCTTAAAGTGCAGTGATTGAAGTCCCCTGCAACAATAAAGGCTCCATCCGGGTGCAGGGTTTGTAATTTGCTAATAGCAACACAAAGTTCTTTCATAGCCACGTTAGCATTAGCGTCCGGAGGTACATAAACTGCAGCAGCAACAATGCAAGTAAACTCACGTGGTAGATAGAATGGCCTGCACTTGATAATCAGGAACTCCAGATCAGCAGAGCAGTAGGTATCAACAATGACAGAGTCTTTACACCATAATTTGTTAACATAAATGCATACTCCACCACCTTTGTTTTTACCAGAGGTTGCTGCTACTCTGTCAGCCCTGAAGAAAGAGCGTCCATCCATATGCACCACACTGTTTGGGACATCGTTGCAGAGCCATGTTTCAGTGAAAACATAACATTACAGTCCATAAGCCATTTCTATGTGAGGGTCCAGATCTTTAGTTCGTCCATCTTGTTCATCAGAGACCGTACATTGGCAAGGAAGATGCTGGGCAGAGCTGGTCGATGTGGGTTTAGCCTTAGCTTAGCACGCAGCCCTCCACGCTTTCCCCGTCTTTGTTTACGGTCTCGACGCCGACGACGAGAACTTCCGGTCGGTACGAGTGATCCGCTTGTCCGCGGTGATCTCAGTAGCTCCGGCGGGAGTTCGCTAAAGTCGAAAGGATGATCTAAAACTATGTTGGAACACCGTTTGTTGATGTCCAAAAGTGACTGTTTAGTATAGCTGTAGTTTGCATAGCTGAATCGCGCGAACACGAATGAAATAACCAGGTAGATTAACACTAATTTCCGAAATCTGGTAAGACGCTGAGCCTCGCGATGTGATCGCGCCGCCATCTTAGATCACTAAAGAGATCTTTATCAAAGTTAAGACTCTGCAACGCCCCCTAAAACAGCTCATTCAAACACGCCCCCACATGTCTACGTTACGATGTAGTAATACAACAGAACAGCAAGGCATTTTATTCTGGCTTTCCTATGACAATCTGGCGCTTCTGAATCAGCTACTGTAAGTATGTTTTGGTATTAATTTAAGAATTTGCTATTGACTGATTGGATGGAGAGTTTTGTGCATTGTGTGTGCATTTGTGCATGCACATGTGTATATGTGTGTGTGTGTGTGTGTGTGTGTGTGTGTGTGCTAAGAGAGAGAGAGAGAGAGAGAGAGAGAGAGACGGTCACATCACAGTGGAGTCAGCTGTCTTAACCATGGCTTGTGTACTGCAAACACATACAGTACAAACTTCATCACTGTGTATGTCACAAGACTCTGTTCCCCTTTTGGGCTTGAAATGATGGTAAAACTAAGGACATTATTACCTGTCTTTTTCTTACATTTATTTTGAAAGACGAAGCTCGCGATTATGGAAAGGGGCAGTACATTTCCAACGAGTGCTTGAGGTGTTTGGCCAATCACAATGCACTGGGTCATCTGGCCAATCAGAGAAGACTGCGCTTGTCGGAAGGAGGGACTTCTCCTGACTATTATAAATTCCTCACTGTCCTTAGGATATGTCCCCAAAACCTTCAAACTGACTGTCATTAAGCCCCTCATCAAAAAAACACAACTTGACCCCAAAGAACTAGTTAATTATAGACCAATCTAGAATCTCCCTTTTCGGTCCAAGATACTAGGAAAGGTAGTATCCTCATAATTATATTCCTTCTTAGAGAAAAATAGTATCTGTCAGGACTTCCAGTCAGGATTTAGACCGTATAATACTTCTGAGACTGCTCTCCTTAAGAGTTACAAATGACCAGCTCTTATCATCTGATCGTGGCTGTATCTCTCTATTAGTGCTATTGGATCTTAGTGCTGCGTTTGACACTATTGACCACAATATTCTTTTGCATAGACTAGAATACTTTGTTGGCATTAATGAAAGTGCATTAGCATTGTTTAAATCGTACTTATATGACCACCATCAGTTAGTAGCAGTGAATGAAAAGGTATCTTAGCGATCACAAGTGCAGTATGGAGTACCTCAAGGCTCAGTACTAGGGCCATTACTCTTCACACTTTATATGTTAACATTGGAAGATGTCATCAGGAAACACGGTGTTAGCTTTCACTGTTATCCTGATGATACTCAGCTCTATATTTCTTTGTGTAGTTGTTCTGCACAATTTGTAAACAAACTCCAGTTAGTCCAAAATGCAGCAGATAGAGTTCTTACTAGAACCAAGAAGTATGACCATATTTGCCCGGTCCTGTCAACACTGCACTGGCTCCCTATCAAACATCTTATAGATTTTAAAATCTTGCTTATTACTTATAAAGCCCTGAATGGTTTAGCACTTCAGTATTTGAATGAGCTCTTGTTACATTATAATCCTCCGCGTCCACTGCATTCTCAAAACTGCATTCTCAAAACTCAAGGCAATTTGATAATACCTACAATATCAAAATCAATTTTGGGTGGCAGATCCTTTTCCTATTTGGCGCCTAAACTCTGGAATAACCTACCTAACATTGTTCGGGAGGCACACTCTTGCAGTTTAAAACTAGATTAAAGACCCATCTCTTTAAACTGGCTTACACATAACGTACTAATACTAGTCTCAGAGGACTACCGGGACATGACCACAGGAAACAGATGATTCTTCTGCATGATCTGTCTTTGCTGCAACCTGGAATTGAACTGCTGGTTTCGTCTGGTCAGAGGAGAACTGGCTCCCCGACTGAGCCTGGTTTCTCCCAAGGTTTTTTCTCCATTCTGTCACCGATGGAGTTTTGGTTCCTTTCCGCTGGCTTGCTCAGTTGGGGACACTTTATTTACAGCAATATCGTTGACTTGATTGCACAGATACTTTTTAAAACTGAACTGAGATGATGATATCACTGAATTCATGATGAACTGCCTTTAACTGTCATTTTGCATTATTGACACACTGTTTTCTTAATTAATGTTAATTTGCTTTGACACAATCTTTTTTGTTTAAAGCGCTATATAAATAAAGGTGACTTGACTTGGTAGAAAACCGTGAGTTTGAGAGAGGCGAGAAATAGAAGACCTACAATAATGTATAGTGTTAAATAATGAGTAAAATTAAAATAATGTGTTTTTGAACATTAAAGCATGTCAACTTATTCTGTTACACCAAATACACAAAATAATTATCTTCAAAAAAAGCATAATATTGTAACAAATGGACACTGGAAGGTAAGAGCGTGTTAGTTTATTTGATGTAGAAATGGAGAGTACGGGAGAAATGCAGAGACTGAGGTGAACTGATAAAGCTGGTTCCGGTAGGACAAACGGGATGGGGAAATACAGAGCCATCGGTGGGATGACCAGGGGGAATAGACACATTGCATACACCTCAGGGTTCACACAGGATGGAGTGCTGGAGAGATGCTGGAGAAACACTGGAGTGACACTGGGATCTAGGAGAGGAATCAATGACAGGCAAGTAGCAAGGTTGGTATAGAGTTGGTACAAGTAGCCTTAAAACTGGGTAGGTTCCGTTATGCAGCTACGAGATCTGACAGTGAGTGTGACAGAGGTGTGTGCTTTTATGTGGAGGTGAGCTGATAAGGGAATGGTGTACAGGTGCCGGTGATTAGAACTCCGTTGGGAGGTGAGGGAGTCCCGTTGGGATTGGCTGATTGGTGAGCCTGACCAATCTGTGACAGTACCCCCTCCTCCAGGGCCTGCTACCGGGGGAAACAGAGATACTGTAAGTACTTATGTTCTGTGAGGATGGTAAATGGATGGGCTGCCCCCTCAAGCCAGTGTCGCCATTCCTCCAGTGCTAGTTTAATGGCCAGTTATTCTCGGTTTCCGATGTCATAATTTTTCTCTGCTGGGCTGAGCTTCCTGGAGAAGAAGGCACATGGATGGAGTCGAGGTGGAGAGCCTTGCCGCTAGGAGAGAACCGCTCCCCCCCCACTCCAGTGGTGGTGGTATCCATTTCCACAATGAAATTGAATTCCGGGTCTGGATGTACCAGGAGGGGAGCATTAGTGAAGGCCCTTTTTAGGGTGGCGAAAGCTTCGGTGGCGGCTGATGTCCAGGACAGAGACTTGGGCTTGTCATGGAGGAGGTTGGTTATAAGGCTGGTGATGGTACTGTAATCTTTGAGGAGTTGACGGTAGAAGTTTGCGAATCCTAGGAAGCGTTGGAGTTTTTTGATGGTAGAGGGTTGTGGCCAGTTGATGATAGCTTCAATCTTCCCCTCGTCCATATGGGTACAAGTTGCATTAATGATGTAACCCAGGAAATGAATGGTGGACTGATGGAATGTGCATTTCTCAGCCTTGAGGAAGAGGTGGAATTCTCTGAGAGGACGGATCTTACATGCACGCAGTCACAAATGCCGTCTTCCACTCATCTCCCTTATGAATGCGGATGAGATTATAAGCACTGCGGAGGTCTAATTTTGTGAATACGGTGGCTCCTTGAAGTTGTACTAGGGAGGCTGGGACGAGGGGAAGAGGGTATCGGAACTTGACAATTATCTGATTGAGTGCTTTATAATCTATGCAAGGCCACATGCCTCTGTCCTTCTTTGCCACGAAGAAGAATCTTGAGGAGGCAGGGGAGTTAGATGGTACAATATAACCTTGTTTGAGGACTTACTCCACATACTCCTACATGGCCTTCTGTTCGGGTATGGATAGGGGATACATTTTTCCACAAGGTACTGGCTCACTCGGAATCAGATCAACAGCACAATCCCAGGGGCGGTCAGGAGGTAGTTGTGAGACTTTGTGAGGGCAGAAGACATCATGAAATTCTTGGTAACACTCGGGGATGTTGATTGACCGTTTATCCAAGGTGCTTTCGATGAAGGTGGTGTTCAGGGGTTAGGGTTCTGAAGAAGCCTTTGGTGGAGCGGGACGATTGGGGAAGCAGGATGGAAAACATTGGTCACCCCACCGTAGGATTTCTCCAGATGACCAGGATAGGATGGGGTTGTGGTGCACCAGCCAGGGACGACCCAGAATAATATCAGCAGTTGAGCCCTCGAGGACTAGGAGATGGATGGATTCAGTGTGCAGAACACCAAGTGTCAACTGAAGGGGACATATGCTGAACTGCACATTCCTTTGGCTAAGTGGTTTGCCTGTGATCGAGATTATTTGGTAGGTGGTTTCTGTATCGGTGGTCAGTAGGTGGAGCTGGCAACAGAGGTCCCCCGAGATGAAGTTCCTGGCCAAGCCAGATCCGAGGAGGGCGCTAACTGGAATTGTGAGTGGGGTCATCTTAATTGGTGTGGGTTTTAAGTAACTCACTACGGGACGTGGAGGATGAAGGGGACAGTTAAGGATGTGATGGCCACTCACTCCACAGTAAAGGCACAAGGTGTGGGTCATTCTTCTTTGACCTTCTTGAGGGGTTAGGCTATTAGAATCGGTCAGCATTGGTCCTGGATCAATCTCAGGAGGGATCTGGGTGTCAGCATGGTGGGAACGGGCTGTTGGACTGGCTGTTGAGCATTCCTAGAGGCAGGATTGAATGGGATTCGCACATCGGGTGGCTTGCTGAATAAAGTTTTCAAGGCCTTAGGAATCGCCGTATGTTGCCATTTGGAGGCAGAGTCTGGGTTCCAGCCCCTGATGGAAGGCAGTGATGAGCGAAGCCTCGTTCCATCCAGTGACAGTGGCGAGGGTTCTAAACTGTAGGGTATACTCGTGCATTGTCATTTTGCCTTGTTTAAGTGGTATAATTGCTCACCGATGGATGAATCGCCTTTCGTGGTGCTGAAAACTTCTCGGAAATGAGTGATGAAATTATAATAAGTTTGGGTTGCGGGACCAGCTTGGGACCAAATGGTTTCGGCCCATCGGAGTGCGGGACCTGTGAGAGATGAGATGACAAAAGCAATTTTTGCATGTTCAGAAGGATACAGTTGCGGCTTGTGTGGATGGCGAGAGAGCATTGGAGAAGGAACCTGTTGCAGTCCTCCGCCACGCCAGTGAAGTGCGCTGGTCGGGTGACGGCACTTGAGAACACCACACGAGGTGGAGACCCGGAAGTAGCATGTTGTGTTGGTTGAGCCCAGACCGGGGAGGTCGGCGGAGGGATAGCTGGCTGCAGCACTCACCGTAATGAATCCATCAGCTCTTGAAAAGGGTCCGGCTTGCTCATCTTCTGTATTGGTCCAATCTTCTGTAACAAACATACACTGGGACAGAAGGTAAGAGCGTGTTAGTTTATTTGATGTAGAATTGGAGAGTACGGAAGAAATGCAGAGACTGAGGTGAACTGTTAAAGCTGGTTCCAGTAGGACAAATGGGATGGGGAAATCCAGAGCCGTCGGTGGGGTGACCAGTGGGAACAGACACGTTGCACACACCTCAGGGTTCACACAGGAGGGGAAACTTGGAGGATGGAGAGCTGGAGATACACGGGAGAGACGCTGGGATCTAGGAGAGGAATCAATGACAGGTAAGTAGCAAGGTTGGTATAGATTCGGAACAAGTAGCCTTAAAACTGGGTAGGTTATGCAGCTACGAGGTTATGTAGGTTATGCAGCTACTAGATCGGACGGTGAATGTGACAGAGGTATGTGCTTTTATGTGGAGGTAAGCTGATGAGGGAATGGTGTACAGGTGCCGGTGATTAGAACTCAGGTGAGAAGTGCGTTGAGATTGGCTGATTGGTGAGCCTGACCAATCTGTGACGCATATGACCCCTTTAAATTTAAACTGCATTCTAGCAAAAATTCCAATCAGCATAATCAAAGCTTTATTGGCATATCGATCATTTACAGTAGGCTACTGCTTACAAAAGAATTCAGAATGTTGAGTAAAGATATCGATTTTTTTTGTACAAACCTGATTCCAAAAAAGTTGGGACACTGTACAAATTGTAAGTAAAAAATGAATTGAATAATTTACAAATCTCCTAAACTTATATTTTATTCACAACAGAATATAGATAACATATCAAATGTTGAAAGTGAGACATTTTGAAATGTCATGCCAAATATTGGGTCATTTTGGACTACAGCAAAACTCAGACATCTTCGTCAGGCCAAAGAGGATGCCTACAGAAATGGGGACAGAGTCTTGTACAATCAGGTCAGGAACACACTGAACAAAGAGATTAGAGCTGCTAAAAAGACCTACGCTAAAAAGTTGGAAGACCAGTTTACTTCCAACGACTCAACTTCAGGGTGGAGAGGACTGAGAGCCATCACAAACTACAAGACACCATCCCCCTGCACTGAGGCTAATCAACGACTTGCTAATGACCTGAATGAGTTTTATTGTAGATTTGATACCCCCAACACCCATTCTGACCTTCTCCCTACACATCTGTTAACACCTCCTGCAATCCCCCTCTCCTGCTCTTGTGTTCCTGCTCTTCAAATCTGTGAAGATGATGTGTGCCAGGTCTTCAAGAAGAACAAAAGAAGAAAAGCATCAGGCCCAGATGACGTTACACCAACCTGTCTAATAATCTGTGCTGACCAGCTGGCCCACATCTTTCCACACATCTTCAACAGATTTCTGGAGTTGTGTGAATTGCCTTACTGCTTCAAACGCTCCACTATAATCCCCATTCCAAAGAAACCCAAGATAACAGGACTTAACGACTACAGACATGTGGCTCTAATATCTGTCGTCATGAAGTCATTTGCAAAGCTGATTCTGACTTATCTGAAGGACATCACTGGGCCCTTACTGGACCCCCTGCAGTTTGCTTACTGGGCAAACAGGTCAGTGGATGATGCATTCAACATGGGATTGCACTTCATCCTGCAACATTTGGACAAAACAGGGACTTATGTGAGGATCCTGTTGGTGGACTTTAGTTCGGCTTTCAACACCATCATCCCAACAGCCCTCCAGACCAAACTGACCAAGCTTTCTGTTCCTAGCTCTATTTGTCAGTGGATCACCAGCTTTTTGACAGATAGGCAACAGCTAGTGAGACTTGGGAAATTCATGTCCAACAGCTGCTCCACCAACACTGGTGCCCCTCATGGATGTGTTCTCTCCCCACTGTTCATCTCCCTGTACACCAACGACTGCACCTCTAAAGACTCCTCTGTCAAGCTCCTGAAGTTTGCAGACGACACTACAGTCATCGGCCTCATCCAGGACGGTGACGAGTCTGCTTACAGACAAGAGGTTGAGTAGCTAGCTCTGGTGCAGTCTTAACAACCTGGAGCTGAACATGCTCAAAACAGTGGAGATGACCGTGGACTTCAGGAGAAACCCCCCTGCACTCCCTCCACTCACCATCATGAACAGCACTGTGGCTGCAGTGAAGTCATTCAGATTCCTGGGAACCACCATCTCTCAGGACCTGAAGTGGGACAATCAAATTGACTGCATTGTGAAAAAGGACGGTGGACGGTGGAAGGCTCAACAACGGTTGTACTTCCTTCGCCAGCTGAGGAAGTTTAATCTGCCACAGGAGCTGCTTAAACAGTTCTACTCAGCCGTCATTGAGTCTGTCCTGTGTACTTCAACAACTGTCTGGTTGGGTCCAGCTACAAAATCAGCCATCAGAAGACTACAGAGAACTGTTTGGACTGCTGAAAGGATTATTGGTGCTCCCCTGCCCACCCTTCAAGAACTATATACATCCAGAGTGAGGAAAAGGGCTCAGAAAATCCCCCTGGATCCCTCACATCCAAGTTACCCCATCTTTGAACATTTGCCATCTGGCCGGCGCCTCAGAGCTGCAAATACCAGAACAGTCAGGCACAAGTACAGTTTCTTCCCCCAGGCAATGTACCTCATGAACAGTTAAATGTTCCCCACTTATGCAATAAAAATGTGCAATATCCTTATATTTATTTGTTACCCCTCCATCCTAGTACATCCCTGCATCTTAGACAATCATATTCCATTATCATTTATAGCACAATTGTTTATATACAGGTCCTTCTCAAAAAAATTGCATATTGTGATAAAGTTCCATTTTCCATAATGTAATGATAAAAATTAAACTTTCATATATTTTAGATTCATTGCACACCAACTGAAATATTTCAGGTCTTTTATTGTTTTAATGCTGATGATTTTGGCATACAGCTCATGAAAACCCCAAATTCCTATCTCAAAAAATTAGCATATCATGAAAAGGTTCTTTAAACAAGCTATTAACCTAATCATCTGAATCAACTAATTAACTCTAAACACCTGCAAAAGATTCCTGAGGCTTTTAAAAACTCCCAGCCTGGTTCATTACTCAAAACTGCAATCATGGGTAAGACTGCTGACCAGAAGGCCATCAATGACACCCTCAAGCAATTGGGTAAGACACAGAAAGAAATTTCTGAACGAACAGGCTGTTCCCAGAGTGCTGTATCAAGGCACCTCAGTGGGAAGTCTGTGGGAAGGAAATAGTGTGGCAAAAAACGCTGCACAACGAGAAGAGGTGACCGGACCCTGAGGAAGATTGTGGAGAAGGACCGATTCCAGACCTTGGGGGACCTGCGGAAGCAGTGGACTGAGTCTGGAGTAGAAACATCCAGAGCCACCGTGCACAGGCGTGTGCAGGAAATGGGCTACAGGTGCCGCATTCCCCAGGTCAAGCCACTTTTGAATCAGAAACAGCGGCAGAAGCGCCTGACCTGGGGTACAGAGAAGCAGCACTGGACTTTTGGACAAATTTTGCATGTCATTCGGAAATCAAGGTGCCAGAGTCTGGAGGAAGACTGGGGAGAAGGAAATGCCAAAATGCCTGAAGTCCAGTGTCAAGTACCCACAGTCAGTGATGGTTTGGGGTGCCATGTCAGCTGCTGGTGTTGGTCCACTGTGTTTTATCAAGGGCAGGTTCAATGCAGCTAGCTATCAGGAGATTTTGGAGCACTTCATGCTTCCATCTGCTGAAAAGCTTTATGGAGATGAAGATTTCATTTTTCAGCACGACCTGGCACCTGCTCACAGTGCCAAAACCACTGGTAAATGGTTTACTGACCATGGTATTACTGTGCTCAATTGGCCTGCCAACTCTCCTGACCTGAACCCCATAGCGAATCTGTGGGATATTGTGAAGAGAAAGTTGAGAGACGCAAGACCCAACACTCTGGATGAGCTTAAGGCCGCTATCGAAGCATCCTGGGCCTCCATAACACCTCAGCAGTGCCACAGGCTGATTGCCTCCATGCCACGCCGCATTGAAGCAGTCATTTCTGCAAAAGGATTCCCGACCAAGTATTTAGTGCATAACTGAACATAATTATTTGAAGGTTGACTTTTTTTGTATTAAAAACACTTTTCTTTTATTGGTCGGATGAAATATGCTAATTTTTTGAGACAGGCATTTTGGGTTTTCATGAGCTGTATGCCAAAATCATCAGTATTAAAACAATAAAAGACCTGAAATATTTCAGTTGGTGTGCAATGAATCTAAAATATATGAAAGTTTAATTTTTATCATTACATTATGGAAAATAATGAACTTTATCACAATATGCAAATTTTTTGAGAAGGACCTGTACTTATTTACTTGCCTAATATATATATATATTTTTTTTTTTGTGTGTGTGTGTGTTGTTGTCTCTGTGTACTGGAAGCTTATGTCACTAAAACAAATTCCTTATATGCGCAAGCATACTTGGCAATAAAGCTCTTTTTGATTCTGATTCTGATCAATGCTGAAAGGTATATCCAAGTTCTAGAACAACATATGCTCCCATCCAGACGTCGTCTCTTTCAGGGAAGACCTTGCATTCTCCAACATGACAATACCAGTCCACATACTGCATCAATTACAACAACATGGCTGCGTAGAAGAAGGATCCGAGTACTGAAATGGCCAGCCTGCAGTCCAGATCTTTCACCCATAGAAAACATTTGGCGCATCATAAAGAGGAAGGTGCGACAAAGAAGAGTTGAGCAACTAGAAGCCTGTATTAGACAAGAATGGGGCAACAATCCTATTCCTAAACTTGAGAAACTTGTCTCCTCAGTCCCCAAACGTTTGCAGACTGTTATAAAAAGAAGAGGGGATGCCACACAATGGTAAACATGGCCTTGTCCAAACTTTTTTTGAGATGTGTTGATGACATGAAATTTCAAATCAACTTATTTTTTCCTTAAAATTATAAATTTTCTCAGTTTAAAAACGTAATACGTCATCTATGTTGTATTCTGAATAAAATATAGAAATTTGAGACTTCCACATCACTGCATTCTGTTTTTATTCACAATTTGTACAGTGTCCCACCTTTTTAGGCCTATTTTATATTATGCATTTTATGTAACATTTATTCATTATAAATTTTAATGCTGACTATTGCACATGATACAGTCTGGTAGCCAAGGCCTATGGTTAAAATAATAATTATCCATCGCTGATAATCCAGGGTTGCTATTGTCACGCAGGTTTGTTTACATTAAACTCATGGCCACGACATAATATCACATTCCCACAAGTTAATATGACATTCAGATTAATATCTTGTGGCCATGACATATTATCAAGTTCACATGAGTTATTATTTCGTGGCCACGACAAAACTAATTTAACCTACCATGTTTACTTACAGGCACCGTAAACTGTACTATTTAAAAAACATGTCCAAAACCCTATCAAAACATAAAATTGTACAAAACCCTATCAAGCTGTGCATGCTGAAATGTGTGTCTCCACACATGATGCATATCAGATGTTCAGTGTTTACTTTACCAGGTTCACTGATTCTGCACAGAACAGGTCTCCATGACGGACAATTATATATCTTTGCATGATGACTCAACTTGCTGGGTTACCACTAGTTGACAAGACCATGCAACGTACCAAATGTTCCCAAGCGACCTTGTTTTGCTTCTTAAAAGCCCTCCCACACACACTCTGTGCTAGCAATCTGAAGCCTTCTATCTCCAACCACAACACAGGGCCCCACTCCAACCTGATGGGCTACTTAATATGCATAGGGCTTTGTGGCAGATGTAATGTGCAGACAGTCAAAAACAAGCTGTCTTGTTCTGTTGGAGACAAAAGAACAGTTGGCTGAAGTTGCAAAGTATTACTATTAGACAGACACAGTATTTCTATTAGATTTATGATTTGGACATAGAGGAAAACTGCATAGATTTACAGAAAACTGCATTTCCTTCACTCATTGTAGAAAGAAAATTACATTGTAATTCTGAAATAAATACATGATAATAATTTGCAGGCTTCCAGTCAGTAAAGAGTCAAATTCATGTCCTTTATTTGATTCTAGTTTCATTTTATGTGCCTTTGGAGTATATTTATAAATATTAATTAGTGTCAGAACTCTGTGCTAACAGATGTTATTTACGTGTGTGTAAAGAGGATGAGTGACTGTCACACAAACACTCAATCACTAGACAACCTAAAAATGAGATGATGGTTAATTAATGTCAAAATCTGACATGCCGTCAAATGATTAATCGCATCCAAAATAAAAGTTTTTGTTTATGTAATATATGTGTGTATACTGTGTATTAGAGGTCTACACGGGATCGCCGTGATTTTGCCAAGTAAGACATGATCCTGTATCAACATTATTTTCCCAAATTATAGACTTAACCTATCCCTACCCCTAAACATAACCCTACCCATAATTTATTCCTAAAATCAGTGGGAAATTATACCTGATCAACATGGGAGTAGAAGTGCCTAACCCTGGTGGTAAGCCTAAAACAGAAATTTCGTGAAAAATTATATCTAAATTCTGATTGGTTGATTTGAATGTTGTTCCAGGATCAATAAGGATGTTGATCCAGGAACATGTTGTACATGTGGTACGAGATTACGCTCACCATCTACACGTAGGACCTGAGACCCGAGGACCCAACCCGGAGTCCGTACGGGTTTGGGGCTATATTTTTAATGGTCAGTCGGGTCCGGAACAGGTCCCTGTCGATTACTTCGGGTCCCGGGTCTGTTTAACATTATGTGTAATACCTGAGTCGATCGGACTCGGAGGACATCCGGCCATTATCAGAGTCAGTCAGCGCTGTGTGTGTGTTGTTTTGTAACTTTCAACTTACAAAAAGTGTGAGTCTGTAATTCGAAATAAGGTGAAAAAAAAACCCTGATGCAATGACTTTACCTTTGACAATTGCCTTTTTTATTTAAAAGGCGGGACTTATTTCGCCATACTGCACTTTGCAGTTTCTCCAATATTTATAATGATATATTTATATATTTATATATATGAATAAACTGTCTTGTTATTATATCTAAAATTTTTGCTCAGTCTTGGCTCAGAGAGCACAGAAAGTATAGCAAACAAGTAAAGCTAACGTCAGTGGCCATGGCACTGGATGAGCAATCATTATTATAATCCAAATGGGCAAACAGTCTAAATGATTATGCAAGTTGACTCGAAATGCAAAAAATGCTTCAAAAGTCGCATTTGTCATCCATCACCGTGACAGCAAGTGGACTTTTGAAGCTGGAATAATGAGTGGATTAAGCATCTCAGTTGGCAAGAGAGGAATAACATGGATGGAACTTTACTGGCAAGGAGGATTGTATGCATTACAGTCATTTTACATTTCTCTGTTCTGCATGGGCCCGGGTCCAACATTCAAAATAATAGACGTGTCATTATATATATAATATATTTTTCTTAAATATATACATGTATTTGTGGGTATTTAAATATATATATAATAAATATAAACAGTACGCACACATATATTACATAAACAAAAACTTTTATTTTGAAAGCAATTAATTGCGATTTATCGTTTGAAAGCACTATTCAAAATCAACTGGAATGAAAACTTATGGCAACAATCATAATTCATATTATAATGCCACCTTTTATTTGTTTACTTAGCAATTTATTAATTTATTTGTTTGTTTTATTTATGCATGCATGTACAATGGTGTGAAAAAGTTTCTGCCCCCTGTTTTTTTTCTTAATTTTTGCATATCTGTCACACTTGAATGATTAAGATCATCAAGCTAATTTTAATATTACAAGTAAATACTAAATGCAGTTTTAAAATAATTATTTCATTTATTAAGGGAAAAAAGCTGTTGAAAACCTGCCTGGCAATACGTGAAAAAGTAATTACTTTAAAAATCTAATAACTGGTTCTGCCACCCATTGGAGCAACAACTGCAATCAAGCATTTGTGATAACTGGCAATGAGTCTTTCACATCGGTGTGGTAAAATTCTAAACAGATATGTTTTAATTCAGCTGTATTGGAGGGTTTTCAAACATGAATTGTCTGTTTAAAGTCATGCCACAGGATCTCAGTCAGATTTAAGTCTGGACTTGACTTGGCCACTCCAAAACATGAATTAGTTTTTTCTTGAGCCATTCAGAGATGGACATTCTGGTGTGGTTACATTTATTAATTTAGCAGACAATTTTAGCCAAAGCAACTTACAATTGGGGAGTGCATCAAGCAATTAATCTTAAAGAGGCAAATAGACACAGAAAGCGCTCATCATACCAAGTTTCAAGCATTGTTCAAATAAGTACAAGGTAGACAGAGAAAGATGAAAGAAATTTAAATTTTAAGATGTCAGATTTCAGGGAATCAGCATTCCAGATAGAGGTTGGAAGATAATTCTAGCAGCCAGGAATGGTAAATGAAAATGTTCTGGAAAGTGATTTTGTGACTCTTTGTGATGGTACCACGAGGCGTCGCTCACTAGCGGATCTCCGATTTCTGGATGGAATGTAGATTCATAAGATTGAGTGGAAGTAGGCAGGTGCTGAGTCTGAGGCTGTTCTTTATGCAAGCATCAGTGTCTTGAATTTGATGCGAGCCATTACCGGCAGCCAGTTCCGGGAGATAAAGAGAGGCGTGACGTGGGCTCTTTTGGTCTCTTTAAAGACCAGTCGTACCGCTACATTCTGAATCATTTGCAAAGCTTTGACTGCGCTTGATGGAAGTGATTGGAATTTTTCCTGCTGCATAACCCAAGTGAGCTTTAGCTCACAAACTAATGGCCGGTCATTCTCCTTGGTTTCATCAAGGGAATTCATGGTTCCATCAGTTATGGCAAGTCGTGCTGGTCCTGAAAGCTGCAAAGCAGCCCCAGACCATCACACTCCCACCACCATGTTTGACAGTTAGTATGATGCTGTTTTTATTAAATGCTGTGTTAGTTTTGCGCCAGATGTAACAGATGTATCATGATAACATATTCGGTTACTAATGTAACCTTGGTTACCTTTCAGTTGGTCACTCTCTGTGTCACTTAGGTGACTGACGAACTGGGATCTTGCTTACTTCAAGTGCAAACAAGACAAACCAATGCACACTGGCATGTGATTATTATATCCAGCTGCCACTGATCACAGCATGAGCATAAAAAGGCTGCAGCTGCAATGCATACCAGCTTTATGCTTTGGAGCCGAGTGACAACATCGTTCTGCTCCTACAAAACTGCTTTGTGTGTGATGAGTTCAGCTTCTTGTGTGGTGAGTGTGTTGCGCATTTCAGGCTTCACTACCCTCTGTTGTGCTGCAAACGGCCATTTCCAATGTGCATCTCAGCACCTTAAAGACCATTTCCCTGAAAGAGCCTATTTCTCTAAAAGTTCTTACATGGGTGCGTCTTGGATCGCCTTTAAAAGAGGCCATTTCACCATGTGCCAGCACCCAGGAGGAGGCTACACAGCCTTTCCCTTCTGCTGGCCTCCGTAACAAACAAAGAGCTGGTCTGAGGTCCTGAGGCACTGAATTCTGTCTACATAAGTGCAGAGCGCACGTACTGGACAGAGCAGCGCCAGGGCTGGGTCTGCCTCCTCCAGGGGCAGCATTTGCAAGTTCACCACCTGAACACTAAAAGAAGTGGTGGGAACTTTGTGCAGGTATCCAAGTCCGGGGTCTCAAGATAAAATGAGAGTTGGTCGGCCCGAATTCCAGATCACCACCAGCCACCAGATCCAGTCTGTATCCAGATCAGAGTGTCACTGCAGTCACCCGGATCCAGTACGTATCCAGACCAGATGGTGGATCAGCACCTAGAAAGGACCTCTACAGCCCTGAAAGACAGCGGAGACCAGGACAACTAGAGCCCCAGATACAGATCCTCTGTAAAGACCTTGTCTAAATTCTGACTGGAAATCCTCACTGATACCATTTTTCTCTAAGAAGTCAAGTCAGGTCAAGTCACCTTTATTTATATAGAGCTTTAAACAAATTACATTGCGTCAAAGCAACTGAACAACATTCATTAGGAAAACAGTGTGTCAATAATGCAAAATGATAGTTAAAGGCAGTTCATCATTGAATTCAGTGATGTCATCTCTGTTCAGTTAAATAGTGTATGTGCATTTATTTGCAATCAAGTCAACGATATCGCTGTAGATGAAGTGACTCCAACTAAGCAAGCCAGAGGCGACAGCGGCAAGGAACCGAAACTCCACTGGTGACAGAATGGAGAAAAAAACCTTGGGAGAAACCAGGCTCAGTTGGGGGGCCAGTTCTCCTCTGACCAGACGAAACCAGTAGTTAAATTCCAGGCTGCAGCAAAGTCAGATTGTGCAGAAGAATCATCCGTTTCCTGTGGTCTTGTCCTGGTGGTCCTCTGAGACAAGGTCTTTACAGGGGATCTGTATCTGGGGCTCTAGTTGTCCTGGTCTCCGCTGTCTTTCAGGGCAGTAGAGGTCCTTTCTAGGTGCTGATCCACCATCTGGTCTGGATACGTACTGGATCCGGGTGACTGCAGTGATCCTCTGATCTGGATACAGACTGGATCTGGTGGCTACGGTGACCTCGGAATAAGAGAGAAACAGACAAATATTAGCGTAGATGCCATTCTTCTAATGATTTAGCAAATACATAGGCTGTTATGTGAAGTGTTCCCGGTTCCGGTTTACCTAATTAAAGGAATATAATTGTGAGGATATTTCCTCTTCGAGTATCTTCTAGATAGGTCTGTAATTAACTAGTTCCCTTTCAGTCAGTCACATTCAACGTTATGTCAGAAAGAGACTGGGCTCTCGGGCGAGATCCCATTCGTCAATCACCTTCGAGTGGTAACAAAGCGATCCAATGGTACACTGTGTACCTTGGTCTGTGGGATTTGCATCACGAGCTCCGCCCCGCTGTGTGGGAATATAATGAGCAGCGCGAGCAACTCGCATTCAAGCTTTCGCTTTGGAGGCAAGCACATCTTCTGCTGGTTTCACTGGAGTTCTTACAAAGCGAGTCAGCTGGTGCTGATGTGATGGTGCGATTCAGCGGTTCATCAAGAGCTTCCTGCCTTCAGCTCCCATGTTCCCCTGAACGCTTCAGCACCTCTGCTGAGTTTCAGACAGCTCGCACAGGACACTGGAAGGGACAGCATCCATGACACTTTGGTAGGATCCCAATTTGTCGGTCACTGATCGGTTACATATGTAATCCTCCATCTCTGAAGGACGGAATGGAAACTTCTCATCCCATTGCCACGGCTGCTGTACCACTGCTGAGAGGCCGGGTCACCGGCTCGGCTCCTCAGCGAAAACCTGGTATACGTTGCACCTGCTGCCTTTTTATGCTCATGCTGTGATCAGCGTCAGATGGGTGAAATAATAAAATTTTCACTCAAAGTAGATTGATCTCTCTATGCAAGATCCCAATTCATCAGCCATTGACGTGACATCTCCGTTCCCTCCTTCAGGGAATGAGGGTTACATATGTAACCGAGACATTCCCTTAGATACAGTAAAGAGTACTGCATCTGCTAAGACGCTGCATCTGCTAATCACGCAGTGAAACTGTACATGGCCATCGGTTGGTGCAGTATATAGAAAAATAACCTACGGAGCTACACAATTAACGGAGCTGCACAAGCCTATGGCGGGGAATCTGGCTATATAAGCGGGCATTCACCATAGTGTTCTCAGGTAACTTCAACTGAAGTGACGACTGAGACATAGCATGCACTACATAGCATGGCTAGCTACATGGTACTCATTCCCATATCTCAGGGAACCAAGGCTACGTTAGTAACCGAGTAAGTTCCCTGCTGATACTACACTCAAATTGCATCTGCTAAAATGCTATGGGAACAATCATGTTGTACTATGGTAGAGGAACGAATACGAGTATCATATCTTCCATAAGTAAACAATGCCCATAGAGAAGTTAACAACAACTCAAGGCTAAGATGGGCTGAGCTTCTTGAGGACACACCCGGCCTGGTTAATCGTTCCAGAGTACTCCCGCAACTTTGGCACCCAAGGGTTAAAGGCTGACAGGTGAAAAAAATGGCAGAGAGCTTGAGCAATATGGTCAAGGGCTCTCTGTTAGATATGTTTGTGTAACACAGCAACAGTGTTGGTCATCTTACTTGAAAAAAGTAATTAGTTACTGTTGCAAATTACTCCTCCCAAAATATATTTGAGTTAGTAACTCAATTACCACATTGTAAAAGTAATTAGTTACTCAGCAAAGTAACTGTGATGTTATTTTTTATGTTCTATAACGCTATTACGTCCTGTAACATCTTTAATACATAAGATGTTTATATTAACTGATTGAAGAATAAAAACACTATAAGTATTTTAGAAAATGTTGTATTTACTTGAACTCAATAGATTGCAACCTGCCATATGATATGCATAGAAATAAAAACATATAAAAATAAGTAAAAAATTAAGACAAACTAATTTAAACTTGGGTAAAAATAAACAAAGGGAAACCTGGTGTCACGCTGCCTGGTCTCTGTTTCCCTGGGTGTCCACTAGTGGGCTTACTTCCCCTTAGGCACCTCACCGTAGGCACTACAATTCCCACTAGCCTTCATCACAGTAATTGCACTCCTGTTAATTGCACCAGGTGCCTTCACTTATTAGTCATTAGCCTCCCTATATTAACCAGTCTTTTCCTGTTTTCTGCATGGAGTCCTTTCCTTACGTTTCCTTCCTTTCCTTCCTTTCCTTCCGTTACCCAGTATTCTCGTCTTCCGAGTTCCTCGTATTCAGAGTTTCTGTTCCTGTTCCTGTTCCCGTTCCTGTTCCCTTTCCTGTTCCTCCTTTGTTTTGTTTGTTTGGATTGTTTCTGGTTTTGACCCTGGCTTGTTTGGATTACGATTTGGATTACCCTAATAAACATACCTGCAACTGGATCTCTCTCTCCCTGTGTTTCACTGGGTCTCGATCGTCACAGAACGACTCCATCTCCTAAGATCCAGCGGTATGTCTTTTGATGTTTCCTCCCCAGCCAGTATGGTGGAGCGGAGGGCAAAATATTTAAAATTAACCACCCTCCGCCAAGAGGGCAATGAGGTGGGTGCCATGGCACAAATGTTCTGGACCCTAGCAGAGGGTTTGGGGTATAATGATGCGGCCCTAAAGGACTATTTCAATACCGGGCTGGATGACCCGGTTCCTCAAATAGAGATGGATCAGTTGGACAGATTTGGGTTCTGGGAATTCGATGACTGGCCCTCCGTCCCTCCCCCTGGTCCTCCGCTGCTCCACCTCCCTCCTGGTCTATTTGTGTCTTTGGTTTCTTCTTGGGTTCGGGTGGAGCATCTGGTAGCTGCTCCGTGGAGGAGGGGGTAATGTCACGCTGCCTGGTCTCTGTTTCCCTGGGTGTCCACTAGTGGGCTCACTTCCCCTTAGGCACCTCACCGTAGGCACTACAATTCCCACCAGCCTTGTCCCTTCATCACATTAATTGCACCTTCCGTTACCCAGTATTCTCGTCTTCCGAATTCCTCGTATTCCGAGTTCCTGTTCCTGTTCCCGTTCCTGTTCCCTTTCCTGTTCCTCCTTTGTTTTGTTTGGATTGTTTCTGGTTTTGACCCTGGCTTGTTTGGATTACGATTTGGATTACCCTAATAAACATACCTGCAATTGGATCTCTCTCTCCCTGTGTTTCACTGGGTCTCGATCGTCCCACCTGGCCATTAGTGCAAATCTCTGTAACTATATATTAGGCCTAAACAGAACACTATCCAACTCTTTATGGTGCGTTCACACCAGACGCAAATAGAGTGTCTGGCGCGAGTGACTTCAATGTTAAGACAATGCAAAGACGTTAATAGACAACCTCCAAAAATCGGCGAAACACATTTTTAAATAAACCGAATATTTGAGTTTAAAACAACTACATTCTCGCATGAAATACTTTTAAAACTGCATTTCATGACACGATAACAGTAATATTTAGAAAATTATCTGAATAAAAATGGTGGTTGAAAATGCTGCGTGAACTCAACTCGCAGAAGCCCCCCTATTCGCGTCTGTTGTGAAGTTAATTTCACGCGCGAATGAAGCGTATGAACTCAAAATGTTCAAGCATCCACCTACATCGCGTCTGGTTTGAACACAGCATTAAATATTCAGTACAGTAACATGTTAGCATGTGTTGATGTGAGGTGGTTCATAAGATTTGAGTTGCTTGAGGCAGACGTGGATAAAGTCTTTTTTCCTGGGCATAGCGTGCATGTTACAGAAACATTCTCACCTTTAATTTCCGGTACTTCCAGTTTGAGAACGCCATTATCGCTGACACCGTCTTGTGTTTAGTGGTTGTCAGAGCGTGCCGAGAGACAGTGTGAGCAGGGCACCGCCCACCCAGCCAATCATCATCGGATTTGCAACGGTGTCAAGCAGCTGATGTGTAGCCACTAGCCATAGCATGACACCTCGCGCTTTATTCAACCAAATTGTAGTAATGCGACACTTTATATTCTCAGTAAAGATAACGGCGTTGCAACAATGGGAAAAGTAATTAATTAGATTACTCCGTTACTGAAAATTAAACTCCGTTAGTAATGCCGCTATACTTAAACGCCGTTACTCCAAACACTGCTCTTCAAGAGGAGAATGATACTGGCCTGCAAGGCTGAGACTTCTAGGTTGTAAAACCTTGCGAACGTGGATGGTGAGGCCCAGCTGGCCACCTCACAAATATCCATAATGGACACACCACTGGACCTTGCCCAAGATGAGGCAGTACCTCTGGTAGAATGGTCCTATACTCCGATGGGACATTGAAGGCCCAAGAAAGAGCACGCTAGCATGATGACATCTACCATCCATCTACGTAGAGAGTCTTCGGTTTGTGACCAGTTAATAACATTCAGATTTTTATGTAAAAGCATCTGTCAGTTATTTTCTGTAATGAGAACATGAAATGAACAGACATTTTATAAGACTATTGCTTGTGTTTGAGTACTGCGTTTATCTTTTATGTGTTGTGTTCCTGTGGCTCTGTGAATGTGTCCTTTGAACAGTGTTAGCAGGTCAGTGCTCATTCAGATGGGGACAAGCACAGAAGAGAGGGTGTGTCTTAAGCAGCCAATCACAAGTGTTTCACCAGAAGCTATAAATAACTCCCACAATCATCTGGTATAGAAACAACATCAGTTTTTTTTTTTTTTCCAGTGGCAGATTATTTTATGTTGTCTTTCTACTTTACAGTGTCAACATTATTATCTGCAGTGGCATGAAAAGTGTTTAAAATAAAAAAAAAAAATTCTGAATGGCATTACATTAGATATGATATCATCAAACCAAGTGTCTTCTCTAAATAAATGCTTAAAGTTTCTCAGAATGAGCTTTAAGTTTTTTCAGAATAATTTCTGCAGTTCCATTTAATCAATGTTTTTTGGATGGTGGCCAGCAGAGTAAACACAGCTCATTACGGTACATATCGTTACTTATGAACAAGATCCACTTACATACACAGATAGTTTAAAATACACTTTTTTTAGGATTTAAATTTTAGGATTGAAAAGTGTTTGTGCTGTGTTTCTGTTTCTAATGAATTCCCTTTGGGCAAAAATAAAATAATGAAATATTTTGGTGGGTTACTTGCATATGCTCACTTGGTGAGACTGCTGTATAGTTGCTGTGTTTATATTTCAAATGATTGAACACTGACACAAAAGGTAGACACGATGCAATGGTGAACTACTCTATAATATGAGATGTCAGTGTAAGAAATTACACTATAACTCATGTTTATGACAGGAACCTTCTGTTTCCGATGGTTTGACATAAGAAATTATGTTCACCTTGTAGCAAACATACAAATCTAATTCCAATGCAAATGAAGACATGAAAGGTTTTTAATTCATTATCCATAGCTTTTGTATTTCCACAACAGAAACACACTGAGCAATATATGTAGGTGTCAATCATTCTTCTGTGGGTTTATTGTAGAAAAAAGATGTGATGGGTTTATTTAGATTTGAATATCTAAAAGCCAGAAATCTCAAATTTTGATTAATTGAGCCCAAACACAATTTATTGAAAATCAATGATAATGCCCCCACCAAAACTTTTGCTCCCCCTTTCCTGTTCCATCGAACTGCTTAAATGTCAAAAAAAAAATTAAGCTTTACAGTTTCAAATGGGGATTGCTTTCAAGTTATTTAAACTAGATGGTTTTCTTGGAAGAAAATAAAAAAGAACACAGATGCTTAAATATTTTATGAAAGGGGTGAGTCACACACCACAGAAGTTGGAGTTTGACCACCTGCTTAAGTAGCATGCAATAATGACCACAGCTAGTCGGTTCACTAGTGACCGCACTTTGTGCTTCCGTCTTTCTGTTGCCAGTTTTAATAGTTGTTGGGGCCAGATGGCCATTAGATTTTTCTCTTAAAATATGTTATCGGAAATTCTTATTTAATTCATATATAGCCCTCCAAATCCTGTATGTTCAGTTTTTAGCCTTTTTGTGAAAGTGGAGGAGGTGAGGAGCCAGCAGGCATGCGTCGCCTGTTTCATGCTCACTCTCCCTCGTGAGAAATTCATAAAGTCTGCAAGCCACCACAGCCCTTCCTAAGGAATAGAGTTGCAGTGACTGACAGCACACTTGTGTATGCCATGTCCAGATGGGAGTATACTATTACAGCTTTAAAACATAAATAAATACAATAATATTCAATAATAAAAATAAAATAATGTTATTCCCATACAGCATTTTTTTTTTCAGCCTGCCAAAATCTATTTCAAATACATGCTAAATATGGTGTAAATAGCATGGCTTAATGATTTTTTTAATTAAAAAGTTTGTTTAAACATACAAATTCCAAAATATGTTACTTTAAGTATATAATGCATTTACAGTGTTTTTCAAAGGGACAAGGAAATACGTACATTTTCAATCTTAAAATAAATTTTGGGTAAATGCAGAAATGTAGTATTAATAATAATAATAATAATTATTATTATTATTATTATTATTAATTTTATATATAGGTGCCTTGTATGGCACACAAGGTCACCTTACAAGTAATCCAAAACAAGAAACAATAAAATGATTTTAAATATTTATAAACATTGATCCACATATGTGCAAACAAAAGTAAGCCTGTTTATATAAATATGTTTTAATATGAAATGTAAAAGTGCAAAAACTAACACTATTGCAATGTCCTGGAGAAGAGCATTCCACAAATAAAGGGCAGCATAACTAAAGACCCTTGACCCCATGCTATTCAGGTTAATACGTGGTTGAATCAGAAAAACAGACGAAGAGGATCTCAAGGTATGTACAGACGTGTAAATTTTATGAAGATGTAAAAGATAAGAAAGAGCAAAATTATTAGGAGCTTTTTAAGTAAGAAACAAAATTTTGAAGTTGATACAATATTTGACTAGAAGCCAGTGCAGATGGCAAAGAACAGGTAAAATATGTTCTATAAGAAGGGATCTAGTGATAATTTGTGCACCTGAATTCTGCACCAACTGCAGCTTAATGTAAGAGTTTTGAAGGGAGACCAAAAAGTAAACAATAACAATAATTTAGACATGACATAACCAAAAGGATGAATACAGTTTATATTTTGTTAGTAAAAGTAGATGGATCAGACAGTGAGTTTTAAAAGATAGTATACTATCAAGGATGACACCCAAGCTTTTTACGTGTAATGAAGGAGAAACTATAGATAGACTGATCAACAGACACAGAAAAGCTGCAAGATTTTGCAAAATTAGACCTGTATGCTACAAGAAGAATTTCAGTTTCATTTTTAATTTTGTCGCTATTAGGTTTAAGAAAATAAAATGCAAACCATTTTTTTATTTCAGCTAGACAGCTTAACAAGTAGATAAAGAAGACATAAAGTTAGGTGTTGTCTGCATAACAATGAAAATTGATGCCAAATTTCCTAAAAATAGGAATAGCGGCAGTAGATAAATAATAAACATCAAAGGGCTGAAGACTGAACCTTGGGGAAAACTTGTGGTAACATTTGATGATTCATACTAAAATTCTTTGAGTTGGACAAACTGAGTGCATCCAGAGAGATTTGATTTAAACCATGATAGGCAGGCACCCGTAAATCCCAGGGAAGCCAGCCTGCCTAGTTAGATGTAATGTGAGTCTGTATCAAAGGCCACACTATATGCTTATATATTTATTATATTAGCATTTTTTTTAAATATCCCCAAAATATTAAATAATATAAAATGTAAAATATTAAACAATAAAGGAAATATAAGTCACTGTGTGGCCCTGCATGAATTATAAATGAAAAACACTTGTAAAAGATTTATTAATCTCAGTTAATGTTAATTTCAACATTAGCATTACTGTTACATTATTTAAAATAATAATAATAATAATCTGTTAAAAGAAAATGGTCATGATCTAACAATGAACATTTTTATTTATTTATTATACAATGAAATTGGTTTTTTATTATTATTATTATAAAAATATAGCCCGGCTCAGTTTTATTCACATCAAAATTGTAGTTTCCTTGTTATCACCAACAATCCTGTTTTCATATTCTTTCAATCTAGACAGATTCAATTATAATTGGAGCAATCTTATTTTGCCTTTATGCTTGCAAAGTTCAAGAGAACTTTTTCACTGGATAATTTAATCTTCAGACTGTCGTGTCAGTCTAAGTTCCCCCATCTACACTCTACACTCTAAGCAATATTTGGAACAACATGGTAAGTTAATTTGACAGGAATTTCATTTTGAGATTAAATATCCCTTATATTCCTCATAGGCTTTGAAAGAAAGACAACTGAGTAATAAAATACTCCCTAGCAAATTTTGTCCTCTACACATTTTTTTTCTTCTAAATTTGTAAATGATCTCTTGCTGAATTCTTTTGGTAACACTTTAGCATAGGGACCAATTCTCATTATTAACTAGTTGCATATTAGCATGCCTATTATTAAAATATTGGCTGTTTATTAGTACTTATAAAGCACATGTTCTGCATTACCATATTCTGCATCCCTAATCCATCCCTAAATACCTTAATTTTACAAATACCTGACTAATTAACAAGCAGCAAATTAGGAGTTTCTCGAGGCGAAAGGCACAGTTAAAAACTGCACCCTAATATGAAGTGTGACCCTTCTTTTTAACATACAGTATGCACACAGTCTGCATTGTTCCCAACAGTACTCAATCTACCACAGAAATGCAATCTGCTCTACAGAGAGATATTACACTGCTTTTGTACAACACTCAATGATCCTTAATGCCAGAGGGTACTTATCACAGGGGTTATATCCAGTTTGACCAAGTGTTGTTTTTTTTTTATCATTTAGTATCTAACTTCAAATGCAAATAGAATAGAATGGTGTTTTTATATTACATTTTTATTGGCCTACAAAGACACTTGGCCTGATTTTGCAGGGGAATACGGCACAAACGGAAATAAAACCTTAGCCCCCGGTTTCACAGACAAGACTTAAGCCTAGTCCTAGACTAAAATGCAAGTCTGAGTTGTTTCAAATGAAAGAAACTTGTACTGATTGATCTTAAAATATATCAATGCCTTTGTTTTGTCTCAAGATGCACACCAGTAATGTTTTTTTCTAAGGCATGTTTATAAAAATTACTTAAATGTCCTAATTGAACTATGGCCTAATCCTGGTTTAGGCTAAACCCTGTCTATGAAACCAGGCCTAGAATTATCACATTCTGTTATAACCATTTTACATACTGTGACCAGATGCTAAGTGGTTTCTTTGGTTTAACCCTATAGTGTAAAAATGCACTCATCATAGCAGTGCAAGAAATACATATGTAATGCATCGTTGTGGAAATTAACTTTATAGTCACGACTGTTTCCCAAACATGGTTGCATCCCTGTGTTATAGCGCTGGCATTAATGACATCAGGTGCATTTGGTGGAGTAATAACTTGTGTGAGATGCTGCTGTATTGAACAAGGCATTACTATTTTTTATTCCCAGTCATGTTGCTTTGTTGAATGTTTACTTCAATGTGGGTTCCCTCTTACTTACGCTATACACTGGGGTTCCCTAAGCACATGTATCCACATGTGCATTCTTCAGAAATTCTCACAGAATTTCATCATAGAAAACAATATATGCTAATATCTACTATATTGCCCCTTGTGGCAATGCTGCAATTGCATTGCAGACTTAAAGGTATACATTTCGCAAAATGAACATTTTGTCATTAATCACTTAACCCCATGTCGTTCCAAACCCGTAAAAGCTTTGTTCGTCTTCGGAACACAATTTAAGATATTTTGGATGAAAACCGGTAGGCTTGAGACTGTATAAATAAATAACAGTGTCAAGGTCCAGGAAAGTATGAAAAGCATCGTCAGAATAGTCCATCTGCCATCAGTGATTCAATTGTAATGTTATGAAGCAAAGAGAACTAGAGTAGCTACATGCTAGACTATCATGCATCACATGTTTTACCTGAGCAGTGTAAAACACAAACCTAATAATTTTTCCTCAATCCTTCTGAAATTGAAACATTCCAGTATGTAATGAACCAGAACTCAACATGGGATCCATAATGCAGGCTTTATTATAAAGGCTCGTAGTCGTACAGGCAATGGTCGGAACCGGCAATATCAACAGCGTGGGCAGAACAGAGAATCAAAATCCAATAACAAGCAAGGGGTCGGTAGGCAGGCAGCAAAGGTACATAAGAGATAACAGACAAGATCGGTGACAGGAAATCAAACACGGGTAGTAACGCTCAGAAATGACAGACACAGCAAATCAAGACTTCACGTTTGAACTATGGTGAAAGTCCAGCTTATATACACAGTCTTTGATGACGATCACCTGTGCAGGTGATCAGAGTCCAAGGACGGGGCTTTTGCCTCCTCACAGCGTTTTGCAGATGAACATGAGCCCGATTCCACACCTCCTCACTGCGTGCCATCCAGTCGTTTACCGCCAGTACATCTGTTGGATCTCCTGACCATGGGAACATTGGTGGTTGGAATCCTAGCACACATTTAAAGGGGGTCAGACCCATAGATGGCTTAATAAGGGAGTTCTGTGCATATTCGGCCCGTAGTAGATTTCGCGCCCAGTCGTCCTGATTCTGGTTACAATAGGCTCTGAGGAAGCGGTTTAGATCTTGGTTGAGCCTTTCAACCTGTCCGTTTGCTTGAGGGTGATACCCAGAGGTGAGGCTGACATTAATGTTCAGGGCTTTGAAGAAGGCTGACCATAATTGAGAGGTGAATTGCGGTCCTCGGTCTGACACAATGTCCTCGGGTAGGCCGTATAATCTGAAGACCCAGTTGCACAGGTGTTCTGCCGTCTGGAGAGCGGTAGGTAGTTTGGGTAATGGGATGAATCTGCAAGCCTTGGAGAACCGGTCTACGATGGTGAGTATGGTGGTGTAACCCTGTGAACTGGGAAGATCTGTAACAAAGTCAATGGCAATGTGTGACCAGGGTCGTTGAGGAATAGGTAATGGTTGTAGGAGAACGGCGGGAGATTGTTTGGATGCCTTATTAACATTACAGTTATTGCATTGCTGAATGTAATTTGATGTGTCCTTGTGAAGAGATTCCCACCAGAAGCGGTTCTCCAACTGATTGATGGTGGCAGTGATACCTGGGTGACCGGATGATGGATGGCAGTGGACTTGACTGATGACCTGGTCACGAAGATTCTCAGGAACGAAGATTCTATCGGCTGGACAGGCTACTGGGTTCTCGTTCTGCTCCCTGTGTTGTTGGAGTAGAGTCATGATATCCCATTGAATGGGAGCAACCACCACATGGAACGGTAGTATGGGTTCTGTAACAGATGGAATGTTCTCCTCCTCGAATTGACGTGACAGGGCATCTGCTTTAGTGTTCTTGGAGCCGGGTCGGTAGGTTACTGAGAAGTCGAATCGTGTGAAGAACAAGGACCATCTAGCTTGACGGGGATTAAGGCGTTTGGCAGTGCGTAAGTACTCCAGGTTCTTGTGATCTGTTAGTACAGTGAACGGATGTGTGGCTCCCTCTAGCCAGTGCCTCCACTCCTCAAAAGCTGCCTTCATGGCAAGGAGTTCCCGATCTCCGACACTGTAGTTGGGTTCTGCCGAGTTGAGTTTCCTGGAATAGAAGGCACAGGGATGGAGTTTAGCGGCAGGATCTGGGCGTTGTGACAGGATAGCACCAATGCCTGTGTTGGATGCGTCTACCTCGACTATGAAAGGTAATGTGGGGTCAGGGTGACAGAGGATGGGCGCGTTGCTAAACCGTTGTTTCAGGGTTTGGAATGCCTTGTGAGTGGATTCTGACCGTTGTAGTCGATGAGTCCCCTTCTTGACTAGTGAGGTAAGCGGAGCGACAACAGTAGTGAAGATCCTAATGAATCTCCTGTAGAAGTTTGCGAATCCCAGAAATCGTTGCAATTCCTTAAGGGTTGTGGGTTCAGGCCAGTTGAGCACGGCGTTAACCTTCTTTTTGTCCATGGCTACCCCTCCGGGACTGATTATGTATCCTAGGAAAGTGGTGGAAGTTGTGTGGAACTCGCACTTCTCAGCCTTGGCGTATAACTGGTATTGGATGAGACGTTGGAGAACTGCTCGAACGTGTTGTATGTGTTCAGGAAGGGTGTTAGAGTAGATCAGGATATCATCGATTTACACGATCACAGATATATTCAGCATGTCTCTGAAAACCTCGTTAATAAATGATTGAAACACAGATGGACTATTGGCTAGTCCGAACGGCATCACAAGATACTCATAGTGTCCAGTGGTGGAGAAGGCGGTCTTCCATTCGTCTCCCTCCCTAATGCGGATGAGGTTGTAGGTGCACCTCAGGTCCAGTTTGGTGTAGTATTGGGCGGTGCGAAGTTGTTCGAGGGCAGAAGGAACCAACGGGAGTGGGTATCTGAATTTGACTGTCATTTCGAGACAATGGGAAGATGCGACCCTTTGGAGGAGAATGCCCTGGCAGAAGATCGATTGCACAGTCATACTTGCGGTGAGGAGGTAAGGTGTTGGCCTGTTTCTTACTGAAGGCCTCCAGAAGGTCTGCGTATTCCTCTGGCAGATCGGGAATGGACTCTTGAACTGAGGTGAGTGACACGGAACAGATAGGAATAGGTTTGACCGGGGAAAGACAGTTCTGTTGACAGTAGTTGCTCCATCTCACCACTTGACCTTCTCTCCATGAGATTTGGGGGTTATGCAGACGTAGCCAGGGTAATCCAAGAATCACGGGTGTGTGAGATGTGGGGAGGATGTAGAATTGGATCCTCTCCTTATGCAATAAACCAGCCGCCATTATGACCTTGTGGTTGAGATGAGTGATGGATCCAGAGCCCAGTGGTCGACCATCTATTGTCTCCACTGAGAGAGAGGTAGAGTATGGGATAAGTTGAACGTTATACCTCTTTGCGAATTCTTCAGAGATAAAATTTCCAGCAGCCCCGGAATCGAGTAAGGCAGAGGTGATAACTTGTCTGTAGTTAATCCAAAACTCGAATGCTTACACTCCGGGTTTCACACATGGAAGTGAGGGGAATACCCACCAAGCGCTGAGAGAAGGTAGATGTACGAGTGGAACAGTTATGGCGTTGATGGCCGGGTAGTCCACAATACATGCATAACCTATTGGAAATGTGTCGATCTCTCTCCTCCGTAGATAGGTGGTAAGTGTTGACCTGCATGGGTTCAGTAGATTCCTGAGAAGGCAAGAATGCTGGGTGCGCAGTGTGACAGGAATTGGATCGCCGGGCACGTTGCAGATTATCAATGGATATGGTCAGCTCGATGAAGCTGTTGAGATCTCTGCCCTCGTCTCTACATGCTAGTTCCGTTTGTAGCTCATAATTCAGTCCTTTGCGGAAGAGTACCTTTAATGTGTCGCTCACCCAGTTAGTTTGTGCAGCCAGAGTGCGAAATCGTAGAGCGTAATCTGCCGCCGTCATCCTGCCTGGTGACAACTCCAATAAGCGATCTCCAGCTCCCTTTCCCTCCTTAGGATGATCGAATACTGCCCGGAATTGCTGCAGGAAATCATGAAAGGAGGTAAATGTGGATCCATCGGGTCCCCACACAGCCGTAATCCATTCTAGTGCTTTCTCAGTCAATAGAGAACAAACAAAGGCGATCTTCCCAGTATCCGTAATGTACAGTGAGGGTTGTTGTTCCACAAACAGAGAGCATTGCAATAGAAATCCCTTACACTTGCTGGCATCACCGTTGTATTTATCCGGGAAAGCAAGACGGGGATTGGCCTGAGATGGTGTTCCGGCCGCGTGGGCAATGGCGGATGCCTCCGGCGTTGGTGGGACCTTGGGAGGTGTATGGAGATTCTGAACGGCCTTGACGAGCTCCTCCGTGATCGTGGTTAGACGATTCAGCTGGAACTGATTGGCCGCTATCTGACTGGCTTGGGCCACCATGGCGGTATGAAGACCTTCAAAAGCCGCTGGATCTCATTGTGGCGAAGTCTTCTGTAATGAACCAGAACTCGACATGGGATCCATAATGCAGGCTTTATTATAAAGGCTCGTAGTCATACAGGCAATGGTCGGAACCGGCAATATCAACAGCGTGGGCAGAACAGAGAATCAAAATCCAATAACAAGCAAGGGGTCGGTAGGCAGGCAGCAAAGGTACGTAAGGGATAACAGACAAGATCGGTGACAGGAAATCAAATCCGGTTAGTAACGCTCAGAAATGACAGACACAGCAAATCAAGACTTCGCGTCTGAACTATGGTGGAAGTCCAGCTTATATACACAGTCTTTGATGACGATCACCTGTGCAGGTGATCAGAGTCCAAGGACGGGGCTTATGGGAAGTGTAGTGTCGTCAGTGTAAGTGAATGAATGGATGCGTGTGTGTCAGTATTCAGGTGAGGGTGCCCTCCGCTGGCCAACAGAGGGAATCACGGGGTTCGTCTCCGTGACACAGTAAAAGAAAGAATGCATTTAGCTACCTTAATGACAGTCTCACAACTCTATGTTTGTTTTTCTGGACTTGTGCAACATTCCATTTAAACTCTGAAGGATCGGAATTTTCAACTTCTTACTTGGAAAAATGAGATTGAATGGCACTTGATGTCAGACCTTCAACTTGTAAAATCATGCAAACATTTACTCCAACATAGCAGAGATGCAGATATACAGGGCTGTCGCTAGTGGGGTGAAAGTGGTGACAATTATAGGGGCCCACAGCTGAGGGGGGCCCCTGCAATCTCAACCGGCTGGCTGAGGACAGCCTAAAAAGACACTCAGGACAGTTGTGCCACTGCTGCGTGCAGTCACGAAAGCTTAGAATTTTCATGTGTTTTTAAACCTTGCCGATTTAAATATTCAAAAGAGTTTAAAGCACTCAAACACAAGATGCAGGAAAGCTAAGCTGTTTAGGCTACTTGTGCTCTGTGTTCATTGTACATGCAGAGAGCCGCGTCTCCCGGACAGCAACACAGAACTGAACTCTCCTTCAGAAAGTTTGCGTCCTCCTGCACCTGAATGAACAAATACAAATCGCAGTTTAAACATACAGAAAATATATGAAAGAGCCCAATTCCTTCTTGGAAAGTGTGTTCTAAAAAAACTGTCAGTTATGTCTTAATAATCTTAGTGTTCCTGTAGCTCAAGTGGTAGAGCATTGCATTGCTGTAGAGCAAGTGGTAGAGCATGGATGCATTGTCTCTTAAAGTGACCACGCCTAATTTACTAGCTCTGCTGTTTGGTGTCTTCAATGTTAGTTCAAGAAAATGAAAGACAAAAAATCATTGATTGAATTACTTTGTAGTTTTAACAAGAATTTATCCACAGTAAAAACAAAAATCATTCAGACAGCAGATATAATTGTTTATATTGTTTTACTAGTGGATGCAGGACACTATAGTTCATTTATGTAAGTATAGCAAAATACACTGAAAATTATTCAGACACTTTGACCTGACCATATTTTGCTTAAGTGTTTTTTTTCTTTAATCGCTCATTTAACCTTTTCACACCACAGACTGAACAAAATTAAGCATTGCTTGGTAACTATTTAACAAATTATTGATAGTTGTGTAAATATTGTCATATTAACAGTTGTCTGAAGTTTTGCTTGATTGTAATCCATTACATATCTTTCTATCAAAGTTATCTGACATTATCAAGTTGAATTTGTTCTGACACAGTTTAACTTAAATGAGTTTTTGTCATTTTTCATTACCAATTTCTAAACTATAGCAAATAAACTGTGATAATGTGAGAAATGTTGAAGGTGTCTAAATAAATTTTGGTTTGACTGTATATTTTATTTTACATTGAAGACTATGCAGTGCTATTTCACAATTTGATTATTTGGTTTCTGTACCTGGACACCTACAAACGTATTTGTGTAAATAGCACAGATAAATAAATAGAACGAACAACAGTACCAATTAAACAGTTTCAAACAGGGCCCACTTGTACAACCTGCATCAGGGCCCTTCTAACCCCAGCTATGGCCCTGCAGCTATATGATGTAACACGAATGTTATGGTGTCACCCTCCCTGGGTAAACACTTACTGATACATTGATACGCATACTGAACATTCAGTTTCAGGTAAATAAAGTGCAGCAATGAATACATTTCTCTTCATTACATGATAATGAAATCACTTTAGCAAAGATTTGTATAACTGCAGGTGTGTAAAAATTATCCTCCCTGTTTATAATCATACACCTGCAAAACAAATGCTAACATTGCATAGCATCACTTGTCCTCTACAAATTGGTTGCGTTGTGCCAAGGAACTTTATGGAACACCTGCAAACCAAACAGATGCAGTACTATTTTGCTTTTTAATTTGGGTCATCTTTCCAGCATCGAGGAATGGAGCACTCTTGTGGCTGACAGTCAAAGATATTAAGAAGGAATAGCCTGTAATTCCAAAACAGCACCTAATTCCTAACAACAATAAACCAGCATTATAATACAATGCATTTTTGTCAAAGATGTTTACTTCATTGTAGACCAGTGATTGGTTAAAATCTGCTCTTGACCTTTGGGGCAATATCTTTGTATACTCCAAAACAGCCACATAGTTTATGTAAATATCTTTATTCTAGTGGAAGATGATTACATAAAAGATGGATTTATCTAACTTTTATATGCAATTAAACTGAATGATGGGCCTCACACAAAGGAGGTGCTCATAGACTCATAAACCAGCAACTTTGATTTCATATCGCATCCCATGAAGGTGGAAAATCAACAATTTGTAAATGAGTGAGATAAATTACTGATGTAAGAATCTACTAAAGAAACTAATGGGTTGGTGATTACAGAAAGACATGTTCCGTTGTTCTTATATCTGAATTTTGTGCTGTGCCCTAGAAAGACTTCCTATGTCAAACTGTCCTCTTCGGTGTTTAAACGGAACTCAAAATTCTGTTGTTAATTACTCACCCTAATGTTGGTCCAAACCAAGAATTACTTTATTTTGACAAAACAACATGTTTTGAAGAATTTCTCAACTGCTCTTTTCCATACAATGAAAACATAAATAATAATTTCATACAGCAAAAACACAATAAATTAACAACAATTTAACAGTAAAGGCATTTATAATGTTACAGAAGATTCTCAATTAAAATAAATTATGTTGTTTTGAACATTCTGTTCATCAAATGTTTCATGGTTTGCACAATAATATATTTAAACAAACAAAAACTTTTTAACATTGATAAATAAGAGCCATTATTTAAATCAGGACCACTTCCGTCATTGATAAATAAGAGCCATTATTTCAATCAGGACCACTTCCGTCAAGTATATTTATGACAAGTATATTGCATACAGTTAGTTTTGGCGGTATGGTTATGTTCTGGGCAACACGCCACACACCTGTCCATGCAGCCATGCTTGGACAGAGCGGGGAGAGCAGCAAGACAAACCACTCTGGGGTACAGAACAGAACCATTATATACATAGATAATTACAAATCACAATTACATGAGTTGTAAACGTGATAGAGATTGCTTCCAATGAAGTGACTGTAAAGAAAGAACAAAGTTAGATCGGATTACAGGTTCAGCTGGTATAGTTGGGGTTGGAGGAGGGAGTTAATTGCAAGCAGCGATGCGATGGAAGAGACGCTGAAAAATGGGAATTTAAATAGATCGCATGTGATAGGTGTCAACACTGATTGTTACACGTCAAGAACAGCTGACTGTCGGTTGATGCAAGTGTTACTAACGTGGCCTGCCTGAACTAATGCAATGCTGAATTTCCACAAAACAACCATATGCTAAAAAACCCCCAACACAACTGAAGCAATTTAATTGGCCAGCAATGGGAAATGTTTACTATATTTATGGGGGAAGCATCACCCCAACTCAGAAAGGGAGCATACAACAAGCATGTTGCTTAAGCTGCTTATGCAAATATTTGAATGTACGGGGGAAGCATACACCCCTAGCAGTAGTAGCCGCAGTCTAATACAATGGCAGTTTGTATAATTTACAATTTTAAGTGTCTAACATGCTGTAAAATCACATTAAGGGGTTAGCTTCACCCCAAGTTAAGCAATCGAGGATGCGCAACAAGCATGTATCTTAAAGCAAATGTGTGATTGAAAAGGGGGAAGCAAATGACCCCTTGCTGCGGCACGAGGAGCATGTAATATGCATTTATGCTGTAAATTGCATAATTATGGGTGGTAGTCCAGCAGGGGAAGCATACACCCTTCGGAAACTTAAAATGACAGTCCAATCTGAATAAAAATGCTCCATATAAACACCTTAGTTGGAATAATATTGCCCAAACTGAAATGGTAATCAATTTGAGAGGGGTGGGATAAGCTTCTATAAACTGAACAAAATAAAATCCTGCCATGTAAACACGTTAAACCGATTACTTTTTTTATATATGTAATCACATCAAAAACTTGTGGTCATCAGAATAGGAACGTGATGTTGACAATGCTGTACATTCTGTGATGAGTAGACACCGACACTACAGTGGAGACTAGGTTATAGTGGATGTAGAATTTACAATTTTAATTATACAATTAACACACATTAGAATGGAGAACACTTGCTGTGTTATGAACTGTCATATCTGCTCTCATGACCGGAGCAGAAAGCTGATGAAATAAATGAAGCACAATTTACTGCTTTTCAGCTTGGAAACAACATGATGATAGAGAATAGCTCAATGCAAATAACAACTTGACCAAAATTTGCCTTAGTCATTTGTATTAATTATAGATTCTTAATAAAACCTGATGTAAATGTTGTGTGATAGCTCTTTGCGAGCACTGAGTTCATAAAGCAGCTCTCCTTTGATTCATTGTTCAGCAACACTTTGTGAGAAATTATTTAAATTACCATTTAAGTACAGTAAAACTTATTTGACTCTGTAGACGTTTCGTTGGAGACGACCTCGGGTGGAGGAGGGGGTACATCGTGCTCTGTGGAGGGAGGGAGATAAGGATTAGTGAATGGCTTTAGCAAGGAAACATCTAAGGTGGGTGAGATCCAGTACTGGTCAGACAGATGTAACTGGTAGGTGACTCCGTTGATGAGTCGTGCTATGGGAAAAGGACCTATGTACAAGGGACTCGGTTTCCTGCTGGGCAGCCGGAGGCGAATGTAGGACAACCTCTCATGGAACCAGTAATCTACAGCTGGGACCTCCGAACGCTCCTTGGTCCAGGGAAACAGTGGCGGCTGGTATCCAAGGACACATTGAAATGGAGTGATTCCAGTGGTTTCCTGGCGCAGGGAATTCTGTGCGTACTCTGCCCAGGGTTGATATTGGTTCCAGCTGTCCTGATGTTCATGACAGTAGGCCCGGACATACTGTCCAATTTCATGGATTTTATATTCAGTCTGGCCGTTGGTCTGTGGGTGTTATCTGGAGGAAAAACTGACCGATACTCCCAGGAGGTGGAAAAACCCTGGAGATGATATGGGGGTCCCTGTCGTAAACTATGTTTTCTGGAAGACCGAAGTTCCTGAATATGTGTTGGAAGAAGGCTTCGGCTGTTTCCAGGGTGGTGGGTAATCCTCGTAGTGGGATTAATTTGCAGGATTTGGAGAACCGGTCAACGACTATTAGGAGGGTTGTGAATCCGTTCGATAGAGGGAGGTCGGTGGCAAAGTCCACCCCCAGGTGGGACCAGGGCCGTCAATGGTGGGGTAATGGGACCAGTTTACCCTCAGGCAGATGTCGTGGTGGATATTACACAGACCGAACATTCTTTGACATAACGGGCGACATCTTGGGCCATGTTGGGCCACTGAAGGAGCAAGAGGGTTCGGTGACTGCCTGGGTGCTCGGATCCCAGAGAGTTATGGTCCAAAAGGGCCAGACACAGGGTGGATGGGACATACATTTTCCCTTCTGGACCTCCTGACAGAGCAGGTTCTGTGGTGATCTGGTAGGTGGTGTCATTTTTGCAGCGGGGGATTTTGAATCCAGCAAGGCTGCGGGAGGAGTTGAATTATCCAGATGCTCCAGAGTCCACGAGAATTTTGACTGGAAAGGATTGTCTTTGATACATTAGGAGTGCATCTATATGAGGCATGCAAGATACATCTGGAGTAATTTTGGTAGTACTCGCTGCTGGGCGTGGATGACGAACAGGGCAGGTGCGGAGTTGGGGCTCATTGGATCCATAGTAGAAACAAAGGCCATGGGCGAGTCGTTGGGACTGTTCGGTGGAGGATAGGTGGTAATTATCCATGATCATGGTCTCTGGTGCTGGAAGCGAGAGGCTGGGTTAGGCAGCTGCAGCAGGTATGAATTCCATATGGCAAGCTGTTAGGTGTTGAGAGATGTGAGTTGCCTTTTGGAGGAAGCTTTTGAGACCCACGGTATCATCCTAGATGGACATCTGTTGATGTAGGACAGTGTTCAGACCTCGGTGGAAGGCAGAGAGCAGAGCAGCCTCGTTCCAGCCGCTGCTGGTGGCAAGGGTGTGGAAGCGAAGTGTGTACTCGTGGATTGATAAATCTGCTTGCCGCAGTTGGAACAGTTCATCATGCA
The DNA here is from genome assembly GCF_963082965.1 of Carassius carassius. Taxonomy (NCBI): domain Eukaryota; kingdom Metazoa; phylum Chordata; class Actinopteri; order Cypriniformes; family Cyprinidae; genus Carassius; species Carassius carassius. Next base: position 13,708,753 of record NC_081759.1, on the reverse strand, counting down.
CTGTGATCTCTGTGGTTGACTGGCCAAATACCTCCCAGAAGTGTTGAACAAAGCCATCCAGCGAGTGAGCCTCAGGGCTCTGTGAATTCCACTCCGTTTCTGCCCACTGCAAAGCTCTTCCGGGTAACAACGAGATGATGAACGCCACCTTTGTCCGTTCAGTCACAAACTGGAGGAGTTGGAACTCAAAATAGAGGGAACATTGCAACGAAAACCCGCTGGAGGAGGTTGCCTCACCAGAGAAGTTCGCTGGCTGGGCCATGGGACAGGCTGGTGGTGTGGTGGTGACAGTTGGCGGGAGGTGTGATTCAGATGAAGATGTGTTTCAAGGATCCATGTGAGTTTTGCTGAGTATACTGTCATCAGGGCTGGTCTTCTGTCACAACTAGTCAAGGAGGCAAACAGGCAGATTCAAACAAGCAGATAAGTTTATTAAGGCAACTCAGGAGAAGCTTCCCACATAGAAGAGTCAAAACTTAAGGGATCTTATATGAGCTGAACTTCTACTCCTTCAGTAGATAGCTGAGGATTCCAGGATTGACAACTTGACAGGTAGGCAAGGGATCCGCTTGAGAAGTAACGGAGAAGTAACTTTCCCCTTCAATCGGTCAATCTTAAGGTCATGTCGGTGACAGATGAACTTGGTTTCCCTACCAAATGCCATGGATGGTGCCCCTTCCAGGGCCCTCAATCGCAGCATCCTGGACTTTGAGGGTGGAGGGAGACAGCTTTCGCTCCACCCCTTGCTGCAAAAAGGAAAGCACGACCCTGTTCGGGCATCTCCGGGGGTCTTACTTGACAAGACAAACACTACTCGATGAACAGATTCCACTTCAAAGAGTAAGTGTGTCTCATACTAGATGGTGCTCTCGCCGAAGTGATGGTGTCAACTACCACTTGGGGTAGGTCACCTAGAACCTCTGTGTCCTGTCCAGGGACAGACATGAAGTTTCAAGAGGTCTGGTCCCATAGGGTGCCCTGCTCATGCTTCATATAACATTATCCAGAGAAACAAGTGTAAATGATAAATCCATTGTGATATTTGTACTGGCTACTGTATACAGGACAACAGGGCACCATACAGACTTTATTAAAGAATTTGCTTATTTTATATCTGAGTTAGTGCTAGATGCAGATAAAAGTTTTAATTGTTGGTGATTTTAACATCCATATTGATAATGAAAAGATCATTTATCATTTATCAATCATTTACCCTCATTTATCAATGGTGCGTACGGACAGATTTGTGCGTAGTGAGTGCGTAAGAACAATTTCACGCAAAGTGTGGGATTCACCAAGTTGTACTTATACGTAGAAATGTGTGTAAATATAAGCACACCTCTGAGCATGCTTACGAAGATAATCTAGTGGTAGAATAGCGACACTACACATAAAAAGCATTTAAGAGTGTCACAGTAAGCATTAAGCAATCCACATATGTCCTGTGTTTCCTTTAAAAAACTCAATTTATAATTTGTCTAGATTTAAACACGATGCTTAATTGGTGTCAAACCCTATAAAAGACAGATGTGAAATATATTTGTCTCAGTGCAATGGCTTATCTTGCGTTATTGGAAGACTTGTCAAACAATGCGCTCCGCAGGGAGCGCGTTTTCCAAGATCGCGCTGATCTGCTTGGCGAGAGCACAGAGTGGCTTCTAAGTAGGTACCGCTTTCCCAAAAATGTACTGCTGGATTTGTGTCGTGATTTAGGACCAGTGTTGGAGAGAGAAACAAATCGCACGAAAGCCATTCCCGTGCACATCCAACTCCTGTCCACCCTTGGATTTTTAGCTACTGGCACATTTCAGCGTGAGGTTGGAGACATATGTGGTATATCCCAGCCATCTGTGAGTAGGATCATGCCGGCATTGGTGGATGCAATTATTTCCTTGGCCCCAACCTACATCCAGTTCCCTTATCGAAATCCTCAACAAGCCACAATAAAACGGGACTTTCATGACATTGCTAGATTCCCAAACATAATTGGAGCTATAGACTGCACCCACATCGCCATAAAAGCACCATCAACCAACAAATTTAATTATGTAAATAGAAAAGGGTTTCATTCTGTTAATGTGCAAATAATTTGTGATGCAAATTTGTTGTTAATAAACGTCGTAGCGCGTTGGCCTGGAGGAACACACGACTCGTTCGTTCTGCAGAATAGCTCTGTAGGTGTGCGTCTCCAAGAAGGCGCTGTTGAGGATGGCTGGCTCATTGGTGAATTTAAGGCTACAACATGTTTAAAATGCTATTGTAGGGCTATGTACAATTACTTAAAACAATTTCATCATTAGGTGATCAAGGTTACCCGCTAAAGCCATGGCTAATGACCCCCCTAACCAACCCGAGGACCGAGCAGGAACAGGCGTACAACCGTGCCCATGCGCGCTCAAGGAGCACAGTTGAGCATGCAATAGGCCTGCTGAAAGGACGATGGCTGTGTCTGTCAAACATGGGAGGGACACTGCAGTATCAGCCAGAAAAAGCATGCAAAATCATCATGGCTTGCAGTGTGCTACACAACATGGCCATCAGACAGGGCATCCCTCTGCAGGAACCCCCAAGACCAGACGGCCCGATGCAGTGCCCCTGCCACCTCCTAATGCCGGTGGCATTCAGACAAGACAGAGGATCATACAGACATTTTTGGTAAGTCTGGCCATTGGTCGAGTGCAGAAACATTACAGCGATTTCATTTTGTGTTTTGCAGCTTCGTGGAAACAAATAACTGAAATCACATTAGTCAGCGGTTTATGGTTTATTAGCAATTGTATTTGCGCAAGAGGCAATCTGTTTCAGACACTCGTTGATTTGAATCAATACATTCATTATGTTGCTCAGTTGATCCTTTAGGTCATTAATGGATTTTGTTGTTTCCTCTTGATTTTGTAGCACCGCCTCACTCAGCACTCTTGGCGCACGGCGCATGGAAGGGGCAATGGATGGGCCCGGCTCCTCAAGCTCCTCAGGCACAACGGGTGTCGCTATTAAGGAAACACATGTTCACATTACTTTAATTGAGTTTATCCTATGAATAATTTCATTAAAAGTTTACAAATTGAAATAAAATGTGTGCAAACACAATATCCTATTCCAGTTGGTTTATTTTACCTTCACTTTGGGTGTTAGATGGCCCGGTTTGTTCTGTCGCAAGAGCATCAGTGTCACCGTCCTTAGTAATCCCGGACAGAGCCGTGTCTCCGATGATGCAGGCTATGCGGTTGTCCAATGGGGAAAGTTCCGTTGTTGTCTGTCCTCCTCCAGTTGCGGACATTTCTCGTCTGTGTGCTGTGACACTTTTTTTAGCCAATACTTTAATATCAAACCATTTTTTTTTATTTCTGGGACAGTTCTCTCCTCAGACCCAATGGAATTAACTGCATTGGTGACATTCTCCCATGCAGCATTTTTTCTTTTATTTGTAATTCCTCCTGCAGTGAATGAACTAAACAATATCTGTTGGTTGGATTCAACTTCATTTACAAGTATCTCTAATTCTGTGTTTGTGAAGTTCCTCTTCTTTGCTCTCTTTGCCATTATTGCAGTGAGGAAAAAACACAATCACGTAATTTTTAAAGGGAAGTGTTGTCACCATATATGGTTAATTGGAGGCGTTTCCGAATGCTAATGACCATGAATGTGAACGAGCATGGTACTTACGCACATGTGGTATTTATCAACAATGATTGCTTACTCATGTGCGTAAGAACTGCGTGCGCACGTTTGATAAATGCAGATTTTCTTGTAATTAGGCACATTCTAAATTGCATTCGTTGGACAAAATATAGAACGTCTTCTACGCACTGTTGATAAAGGAGGGACCTGGACTTTATTTTGTATTTGGTTTTTATTTGTGCGCGTCAGTCGTCCGTGAGGGGTTGACGTGCTGTTTTGTCTTTATTTTGTAATCAAAGTTTATATTTCATTTTAAAAAAATTAATAAAAAATTCCGGTTCCCAGACGCACTTCCGCTTGGCCCTCCACCAGCTGGGTGATCTCCTCTGCGGTGCCTGGCGGTGGCACTGGATGGCCCTCGGCGGACGGCACGACACTCCTCTGCTGCCCGGTGGACGGCGATGGCTCCTCCGGTTTTGGGTAGCCGGCAGGAGTCCCCCGTTCCCTGTTCCTCCCCGTTCAGGTGGATGGCAGCAGGCTCCGGTCCCCTGGTGAACGGCACAGACTCCTCCGCTCCCTCACGGATGGCAGCCGCCCCTCCACATCACCGGCAGCCGGCAGTGAGCTCGCCCGTCCCCGGCAACTCACTCCAGCCCACCGCCTCGAGTGTCCATGGCGGCACACTTCCTCGCCTGCTCCATGGCACCGTGGATTCACCACAGCGGCGAGGGATCTTCAGCAGCGCGTCCCTCCTTCTCCCGGGCTTCGGCACCACTGTGACAACGTACAAACTTCATAATCATCAGGACAATCAAATAAGATTTTAATGACAAAATAAACACAAAACAGCGCGTCAGCCCCTCACGAACGACTGATGCGCACAAATAAAAAGCAAACACAAACTAAAGCCCAGGCCTGGTCCTCTCGTCCGTCACTGTCGTCGCTCTGGTTTTATATCCCTCCATCTCCTCCGTGGGACTGGAGACCGGTGGGTCAAGCAAGGTGTCGCTCATTTCCAATCACTCCACCGGCCTTGCTCCTGTTCCCACATCTCCTGGCCCCGCCCCACTCGTCACACACACTTTGTCTCCAATGTTGAGTTCTTGGTGAGAGGCCTTCTGGTCGTAATAGGCTTTGCGTCCTTCTGCACTTTTCTGTAGTTGTTGTTGCGTAAAGGCAAAGGCTGTTCTTACATGGCGATGCAACTCTTCAAGATACTGGTTGGTGGTCTATGCCATGATAAGGCTCATGTCACCTGGCTGGTAGAGCAGGTGGAGCGGCAGTGTCATTTGCCGTCCCGTCATTAGCTCAAAGGGTGGCACCCCGGTGGACTTGTTTGGAGTTGCTCTGATAGCCATTAGCACTAGCAGGAGCTTGATAACCCAATCATTTTGGTTCGTGGACACATACTTCTTTAGCATGCTGACCACGGTTCGGTTGGAACGCTCCACTTGCCCAGAAGCGATAGGGTGGTGGCTTATGTGCAACTTGGCCTGTATGCCAAGGAGTTTCCAGACTTCCTGCATGATTTCGGCAATGAAATGTGTTCCACGGTCAGAGTTGACTTTCAGCGGCAGTCCAAATCTTGAAAAGATTGCTTGGTCGAGCAGGTGTCACTCATTTCATATCACTCCACCGGCCTTGCTCCTGTTCCCACGTCTCCCGGCCCCGCCCCACTCGTCACACACACTTTGTCTCCAATGTTGAGTTCTTGGTGAGAGGCCTTCTGGTCGTAATAGGCTTTGCGTCCTTCTGCACTTTTCTGTAGTTGTTGTTGTGTAAAGGCAAAGGCTGTTCTTACATGGCGATGCAACTCTTCAAGATACTGGTTGGTGGTCTATGCCATGATAAGGCTCATGTCACCTGGCTGGTAGAGCAGGTGGAGCGGCAGTGTCATTTGCCGTCCCGTCATTAGCTCAAAGGGTGGCACCCCGGTGGACTTGTTTGGAGTTGCTCTGATAGCCATTAGCACTAGCAGGAGCTTGATAACCCAATCATTTTGGTTCGTGGACACATACTTCTTTAGCATGCTGACCACGGTTCGGTTGGAACGCTCCACTTGCCCAGAAGCGATAGGGTGGTGGCTTATGTGCAACTTGGCCTGTATGCCAAGGAGTTTCCAGACTTCCTGCATGATTTCGGCAATGAAATGTGTTCCACGGTCAGAGTTGACTTTCAGCGGCAGTCCAAATCTTGAAAAGATTGCTTGGTCGAGCAGGTGTCACTCATTTCATATCACTCCACCGGCCTTGCTCCTGTTCCCACGTCTCCCGGCCCCGCCCCACTCGTCACACACACTTTGTCTCCAATGTTGAGTTCTTGGTGAGAGGCCTTCTGGTCGTAATAGGCTTTGCGTCCTTCTGCACTTTTCTGTAGTTGTTGTTGTGTAAAGGCAAAGGCTGTTTTTACATGGCGATGCAACTCTTCGGGATACTGGTTGGTGGTCTATGCCATAACAAGGCTCATATCACCTGGCTGGTAGAGCAGGTGGAGCGGCAGTGTCATTTGCCGTCCCGTCATTAGCTCAAAGGGTGGCACCCCGGTGGACTTGTTAGGAGTTGCTCTGATAGCCATTAGCACTAGCAGGAGTTTGATATCCCAATCATTTTGGTTCGTGGACACATACTTCTTTAGCATGCTGACCACGGTTCGGATGGAACGCTCCACTTGCCCAGAGGCGATAGGGTGGTGGCTTATGTGCAACTTGGCCTGTATGCCCAGGAGTTTCCAGACTTCCTGCATGATTTCGCCAGTGAAATGTGTTCCACAGTCAGAGTTGACTTTCAGCGGCAGTCCAAATCTTGAAAAGATATGGTTCATTAGGAGGCAGGCCGTGGTTTGAGCTGTATCATTGGGAGAGGGAAGGCACTCAACCCATTTGGTGAATTCACAGATGACGGTGAGGAAATATTTGTTACCCCTTGTTGACCTTGGTAGGGGTCCGACCCAGTCGATTTGGAGGTCCGACCATAGGAAGGACATTCCTTTTCGTTGTAGTGGTGCTCTGTGGTTTGGGTTTGCAGGTTGGAATTGGCAACACACCAGGCACCCTTTTACATACTACACATGCTACATCTTGCTGCATGCCAGGCCAGTATGCCACTTTTCTTAGCGTTTCATACTTGGCTTTGGTGCCGTGGTGTCTGGCACATGGTGCATCGTGTGAATGTGTGAGCATCACCCCCCTTTGGCACTGAGGGACAACAAGCTTGGGTGTGGTGAGTCCATCAGGGGCATATACCAGTATGCCATGTTTTAGATGTAGCATGTGCAGGAGTGCATTAAGATGCCGGAGGTCAGAGGAAGCAGCAAGGTCAGAGGTGGTTATGGGGTTTGACTGTGGGTCAGAGAGGTGATTAACAATAGTTTGGATGGCTGCATTATAGTTATAATGTCGTCATTGAAAATTTGGGGTGAGATGCTGATTTGGGAGGAGGTGGGGTTTTTCACGGCTTGTGCATGCTGGTGGCGTGTGATGACAAAAACACATGGGCTGGGTGGGAGGGGTTTAAAAGTCCAAGAATCGCCATGTAGCGCGCCAGCTTTGGCAAGGGCATCAGTTTAGTCGTTGTAGTCTTTGTCTTGCCCTGGTTGCCGTGAGTGACCGCGGACCCCTTTTTCCAATAGACGAGCACGTCGTGTTTCGTGACTATGTTGTTGCATGCTTGGAAGAGATCTTGATGCTTGACAGGATTGTTGTTGGATGTTTTGAACCCGTTCTGTTTCTATATTGGTGTGTTGCATGTGAAGTCTTTCTTTAAGGCTCTGAAGAGCTTCAGGCTGATGGCTGAGTTTTCGGCCCATAGGGCTAGCACAGAGTCAGGTACTGTCATGCCTTGAATGTCTATAGTTGTCATCAGTTGAAAGCCATTTGAGCCTGGTTCTGCGGTTTTGAATGCGCACAGAAGAGAAGTTTGACTCTTCCCATGTGGCACCAAGTTTGAGACTTGCTTTGGTCTTGGGCTTGAGTTTTCGCTCAATGAGCTGGAACCAGTGTCTGTGACTTGAGACTCCGCTTCTGTGGAGCATTGTGAGTGAAAGGGAAGTGGCTCCCGAACTTGGGCCCATATCTTTAGGTGCTTAAAGTCTATTAAGGGCTCAAAGCGATTCAGCAGGTCTTTGCCGATGAGAAGGGGGTATGTGTCCAACGGCGAGATGTACACAGGGTGTATAAGTCTCATTGGGCCACCTGCTCCAACCACAGTCCCGTGTGGGAATAGGCTTGAACGTGAAGTGCACACTTTTGAAGTCTGAGGATTCCACTGGTTCTTTTGGTTCTTTCTTGAATTTCTTCAATTTCTTGAATTTCTCCACTCAAGAGCTGAGTGGACATTAGGGCGATGTCGGCTCCCGTGTCTACTAGGGCCTCTAGTTTGACATGGTGTTCTAGCGTGATGGAGAGATAGAACTTCCTTGCCGCACCTTTCTCGATGAGGTCACCCAGAAGTTGAGGAACTGGAGTTTGGGTTGAGACAGGTAGAGTGTTGTGATTTGTTTGCTGTTGCTCGCAGGGGTGACAGACAACCAAGATGGCGCTTTGTTCGCGAGACTTCCTGGATTGAGGGTTGCTATGCAACAGAGTTTTCTCTAAGTCTGGAGTGACTCTTTCTTTGACAAAGTTCAGTGAAGGGTCTTACGGAAGAGTTGATGAGTTTTGGGTGAGCTCTTTGTTGGTTTGATGAGAACATGCTGGATGATGGAAAGGTCAGCACAAAACATAGACAAGAGCCCAAGTCACTGCAAGCAGGGCAAAAAGCAAGGCAAAAAGCAATGCATAGCTGCTCGTCATTGGGTTATAAGCGTGTCCATCTGACCTGTCCTTCTTAGTGTGACAGCCAATCAGATATTGTCTTGGGACGGGACCTACGCCCCGTTCTCCGGTTCTTGCATGTAATTAGCATAATGTCCACGTGATCGCGTGTGTCCAAACTCCTGAGCGTTTAGTTTAAACGCTTTAATAAGCAAACTTAATAGTTTAAATATGGTGCATCCTACACACATCTACTTTATATCAAAATTCTCGAAATCATTTACCTATCAAGTGGGTACCAAAATACATATACTTCCCATAGTTGAGGTGGAAGTAAATAAGGATTTAGCCGTGATAAGTGTTTAACACACAAAATTATACAAGTATAATACAGAGAATACACATGTATGAGGCAACTTCTGGTGATTAGTTCCTATAACTGAGGTAGAATAGACTGTAATGAAAGTTAAACACACAGAAATAATTCCACAGGTTATATAAAACATACATGATACTTAAGATATATGTAAGGTAAAAAAAAAGTAATCAATTCAGCTTATTGGAAGCAATTTTGAGACCGTTGTTTGTATTAAACCACAAGTGGGTTAAATTTCAGTCTGTTGGTTTTGGAGACAAAGTTCCCTGGTTTAAGGTTTTTTTGGTGATCCTGGGCCAAAGGAATGCCTTACCATCCTTCCTTTCATGATAAGGCTGGGGATTTATGCATTGGGGTCACCACAGGGTTTCTTGACCATTTGGCCTTAAGTTTGGTGAACAAAGATAAATATTTTACTGCTGTCCTGGCATCGCTGGTATGAGATTAGACAGGCACAGAAGGAAAAGAAGGGGGTGACATCTCCTTTAGCCATCTTGGCATCATGACTGTATTTTATGATGCACTAATGGTTCGATGGGGAATCGTTCTGAACTGTGGAATGTGGTGTTGGGTTCTTTTAATGAAATGGACTGTTCAAGGATAATCCTACACAGCCAAGCAATGATATCTCAGATCATTATTTAGTTTTGTGCAAACTTCATATAGCTAAAACTGTAAATTATATTTCTTGTTACAAGTATGATAGAACCATCACTTCTAACACAAAAGACTGCTTTGTAAGTAAGCTTCCTGATGTATCCCAATTCCTTAGCATATCCAAAACCTCAGAACAACTTGATGATGTAACAGAAACTATGGACTTTCTCTTTTCTAGCATTTTTAATACAGTTGCTTCTACAGTTACACATAAGGAAGATTCAGGAAAACAGTCAGACACCATGGTATAATGAGCACACTCGCACCTAAAGAGAGCAGCCCTGAAAATGGAGCACAGCTGGAGGAAAACAAAATAGAGGTATTTCGTATTGCTTGGCGGGAAAGTAACCTATCCTACAGAAAAGCTTTAAAAACTGCTAGATCTGATTACTGTTCACCTGAAAATTATTTACATTTAGCTGACACTTTTATACAAAGCGACTTACAATTGCTATATATGTCAGAGGTCACACGCCTCTGGAGCAACTTGGGGTTAAGTGTCTTGCTCAGGGACACATTCAGGGACCACAACATTCTTTTACATACTGTAGACTAGAAAACTTTGTTGGCGTTAATGGAAGTGCATTTACATGGTTTAAATCGTACTTATATGACTGCCATCAATTCGTAGCAGTGAATGAAGAGGTATCATATCGATCACAAGTGCAGTATGAAGTAACTCAAGGCTCAGTACTTGGGCCATTACTCTTCATGCTTTACATGTTACCCTTGCGAGATATCATCAGGAAACACGGTGTTAGCTTTCACTGTTATGCTGATGATACTCAGCTCTATATTTCTTTGCAGCCTGGCGAAACATACCAATTTGAAAAACTAACGTAATGCAAAGTCGATATAAAAAACTGAATTTCTTACTGCTAAATTCTGAAGAAAAAAAACAGAGGTGTTAATTATAGGACCTAAAAACTCTGCATGTAATAACCTAGAACACTGTCTAAGACTTGATTTCTTATGACCTCAAGATTAGATTATTGTAATACTTTATTGGGTGGTTGTTCTGCAAACTCCAGCTAGTCCAAAATGCAGCAGCTACTAGTTCTTACTAGAAACAGGAAGTATGACCATATTAGCCCGGTTCTGTCAACAATGCACTGGCTACATATTAAAAATCATATAGATTTTAAAATCTTGCTTATAAATTCCTGAATGGTTTAGCACCTCAGTATTTGAAGAAGCTCTTATTATATTATAGTCCTCCACATCCGCTGCGTTCTCAAAACTCAGGGAATTTTATAATACCTAGAATATCAAAATCAACTGCGGGCGGCAGATCCTTTTCCTATTTAGCGCCTAAACTCTGTAATAACCTACCTAACATTGTTTGGGAGTCAGAGAGACTCTTGCAGGTTAAATCTAGATAAAAGACCTATCTCTTTAACCTGGCTTACATATAACACAATAATACGCTTCTAATATCCAAAATCGGTTAAAGGATTTTTATACAGGTCCCCTGTAAAGACCTTGTCTCAGACGACCACCGAGACAAGACCACAGGAAACAGATGATTCTTCTGCGCATTCTGACTTTGTTGCAGCCTGGAATTCAACTGCTGGTTTCGTCTGGCCACAGGTGAACTGCACCCCCTGACTGAGCCTGGTTTCTCCCAAGGTTTTTTCTCCATTCTGTCACTGATGGAGTTTTGGTTCCTTGCCACTGTTGCCTCTGGCTTCCTTAGTTGGGGACACTTAATTTACAGCAATATCATTGACTTGATTGCAAATGATTGCACAGATACTATTTAAGCTCAACTGAGCTGGATGATGACATCACTGAATTCAATGATGGACTGACTTTAACTGTCATTTTGCATTATGGACACACTGTTTTCCTAATTAATGTTGTTCAGTTGCTTTGACACAATCTGTTTTGATTAAAGCACTATATAAATAAAGGTGACTTGACTTGACTCTGAGTCAGTAGATCCTTCCTCAGAGAAATTCAACAAGGAATGGCTATTGAGAGAAACCCTAGGTCAGGGAACCAGGTCCGAGTGGGCCAATATGGCGCCACAAGCAAGACCTGCTCCTCGTCCTCCATAACCTTGCACAGTGTCCATGCTAGAAGTCTCACAGGGAGAAACACATACTTCCACAGGCCCCACGGCCAGCTGTGTGCCAGTACATCCATGCCTAACAACTGGCAGTGAGATTTCTCTTTAGAAGCAAACAACTCTACTTGAGCAGCTCCGAAATGTCTCCTAATCATCTGGACTGTCCGAGGATGGAGTCGCCACTCTCCCAGGAACCTAGCTTGAGACAGCTCGTCGGCCATATGGTTGAGCAGGCTCTGGATATGAATGGCATGAAGTGACCTCAGAACCTTCAGACTCCAAAGGAGAAGGTTGCGGATGAGTTGCGACATGCGATGGGAGTGCAGACCACCTTGTCTGATGATGTACGCAATGGTTGCAGTGTTGTCCATTCGGACCAGCACGTGCTTGCCTCTGAAGTGCCCTTTGAGACGGTTAACCCTTTGGAGTCAATTAACATGTATAAGCGTTATGAGGCATTTTTTCCTAATAACCCCGAAAATAACTTAAATTACACTTTCAATTTTGATCATACAGATAAGAGCAATACAGCAATCTAATCTGTAAAGGGTCTACTTTTTTGTATACAGACATAATAACAACAAAACTTTGTGCATTTATAAAATAAAGATAACAAACAAGATGTGCTGTCTGCAGCCTTTGTCTGCTGTAATCTTCATTTAGACACGTGTCATTAAAATGAACTGTAACTCAGTGAATACTCAATGAAGAGACAGTAGCCATACATCTATAGAAAGCCTGACATGTCTACTTTTAAACTAAACTGCTGCCGAAAACAAATATTCTGTGCTAAAGTAATCCATTAATTAATGCAGCTTAAAAATCCTTTAACAGATTTGGATATTAAAAGCCTATTAGTATGTTATGTGTAAGCCAGGTTAAAGAGATGGGCATTTAATCTAGATTTAAACTGCAAGAGTGTGTCTGCCTCTCGAACAATTTTAGGTAGGTTATTCCAGAGTTTAGCCGCCAAATAGGAAAAGGATCTGCCGCCCGCAGTTGATTTTGATATTCTAGGTATTATCAAATTGCCTGAGTTTTGAGAACATAGCAGACGTAGAGGATTATAATTTAAAAGGAGCTCACTCAAATACTGAGGTGCTAAACCATTCAGGGCTTTATAAGTAATAAGCAATATTTTAAAATCTATACGATGTTTGATAGGGAGCCAGTGCAGTGTTGACAGGACCGGGCTAATAAGGTCATACTTCCTGGTTCTAGTAAGAACTCTTGCTGCTGCATTATGGACTAACTGTAGTTTGTTTACTATGCATGCAGAACAACCACCCAATAAAGCATTACAATAATCTAACCTCGACCTCATAAATGCATGGATTAACATTTCTGCATCTGACATTGAGAGCATAGGCCGTAATTTAGATGGAAAAATGCAGTTTTACAAATGCTAGAAATGTGGCTTTCTAAGGAAAGATTGCGATCAAATAGCACACCTAGGTTCCTAACTGATGGCGAAGAATTGACAGAGCAGCCATCTAGTCTTAGACAGTGTTCTAGGTTATTACATGCAGAGTTTTTAGGTCCTATAATTAACACCTCTGTTTTTTCAGAATTTAGCAGTAAGAAATTACTCGTCATCCAGTTTTTTATATCGACTATGCATTCCATTCGTTTTTTAAATTGGTGGGTTTCACCGGTCGCGAAGAAATATAGAGCTGAGTATCATCAGCATAACAGTGAAAGCTAACACCATGTTTCCTGATGATATCTCCCAAGGGTAACATATAGAGCGTGAAGAGTAGCGGCCCAAGAGATTCACTGCTACGAATTGTTTCAATAACAATATAAGCTACTATACCATTCAAAAGCTTGATGTATATAATATAAATGTAACAAATAAATGTAAATGTAGCAAATGTAACAAACAATGCTTTTCTTTCAATGTATCCCCCCTCAAAAAAAAAACTGAAAAAATATTCTCAGCTCTTTTCAACATTAATAATAATAATAATAATAATGATAATATTATTGTTTTTTTTGTGTGTGTGTGACTGGAGTAATGATGCAGAAAATTCAGCTTTAAAAGTCAGCTTTGATCGTTCCTAATAAACTGGTTAACTGCACTCGCAAGTGAATATTAAATTATGTTGTGGGATAATTAAATATATTCTAAATAAACTACAAACATAAAAAATATATACATTTATTTTGTTCTCACATTCTTTCTTGTAACTCTTCCTTCTCAGTCACAAACCTGAGTGAATGGCTCATTATGCAGCTCATTATGCGGGCCTTTGTCTTCTCAGGTGTAAATCCCAATGATATTCATGATAGTTGACGCCTACTCACATATGACTTTTACAAACAAAATGTGTCTTAGAAAATTTAAATCAATATATTGCTTTCTGTGAGTGACTAAACAAGATGACAAAAATTCTAGGCTACAAGCTCCAGTTCTCAAAAGTCCCAGGAACTTAAACTCTGTATGTGTTTTTTGGCCTTATTCAAGTGATTTAACATTTTTAGTTTTTCACTAACCACACATAACATTTTTTTTTCTCAAAAACACAATCATGTACATACATGCTGCTCACATATTATTATAGCCCAGTTTGAGCTGATTGTAGTTATATTAGACTTGGCAGTGTCCGCTCACGAGTCCCCCGAGGTGGCGGTGTCCGCTCGCGAGTCCCCCGAGGTGTTGGTGGTTCCTCAGAGAGCTCCAGAGGTGGATTTGTCCACTCATGATGTCCCCGAGGCAGCGGTGTCCACTCACGATGTCCCCGAGGCGGCGGTGTCCGCTCACAATGTCCCCGAGGCAGCGTTGTCCACTCAGGATTCCCACGAGGCGCCGGTGGCCGCTCAGGATTCCCACGAGGCGCCAGTGGCCGCTCAGGATTTCCACGAGGTGCCGGTGGCCGTTCAAGATTCCCACGAGGCGCCGGTGGCCGCTCAGGATTCCCACGAGGCGCTGGTGGCCACTCACCATTCTCACGAGGCGCCGGCGGCTGCTCACCATTCCCACGAGGTGCCGCCTGCCTGCTCCGAAAGCTCCAGAGACGGCGGCGTCCACTCACTACCTTCTCGGACGGTGGCGTCCGCTCTCAGTTCCCCAGAGGTGGCGTCCGCTCACAGTTCCCCCGAGGCGGCGGCGGCATCCGATGTCAATTTCACCCGAGGTGGCGGCAGCATCCTCTCTCAGTTCACCCGAGGTGACGGCGGTGGTTGCGTCCGCTCTCAGTTCCCCCAATCCGGCACTATCCGCTCTAGGTTCCCCTAGGGTGAACCTTTCTACACCTTTCTCTAGGCCCTCTTCCACTAGACGGGCCTGGCCCTCCATCCGTCCCCCTGATCCACCTCCGTTCCGCCTCCCTCCGTGATTTCTAACTTTGGAGGTTCTGGAATCCACTCCTTAAGGGAGGGGTTCTGTCACAGTCTTCTGTCTTTCTGTCATTGTCTTCTGTGAGTGTTGTGTTTGTTTGGTGCCATGTGCTCTCTCCTGTCTTTTTCTGACCCCGCCCCCCTTGTAACCTCATTATTGTTTAGTTGCTCCACCTGTGTTTCTCCCTTGCTCCCGGACTCATTACCTTCACTCCGCACACCTGTTTCACCCACTCACACACACACACCTGGTGCCCATTGCCCTTGGCTATATATTCTCCTCTCTCACACCACTCTGTCTGGCTGGATTAATGTTAATTGTTACTTGTTACTCGTGTCTTGCATTTCTACTGCTTCTGCCCTTGCCCTGGTTATCTGTTTCTGTTTTGTTTTTTGCCGTGTTGGCCTTTTGTTTCATTAAAATATATTTTCCCTGCATTTGGACCCAGACCCTGTTCATTCTTTGCCGGCCCGTGACAGTTTTCACTCAAAATAGATTGGTCTATTTCAAGCGATATCCCAATTTGTCGATCACCGACGTGACATCACGTAAGGGGAAGTCGTGGCCTAATGGTTAGAGAGTCGGACTCCCAATCGAAAGGTTGTGGGTTCGAGTCCCGGGCCGGCAGGAATTGTGGGTGGGGGGAGTGCATGTACAGTTCTCTCTCCACCCTCAATACCACGACTTAGATGCCCTTGAGCAAGGCATCGAGCCCCCAACTGCTCCCCGGGCGCCGCAGCATAAATGGCTGCCCACTGCTCCGGGTGTGTGCTCACAGTGTGTGTGTGTTCACTGCTCTGTGTGTGTGCATTTCGGATGGGTTAAATGCAGAGCACAAATTCTGAGTATGGGTCACCATACTTGGCTGAATGTCACTTCACTTCTAATCAAGAGTGACCTACTGAAAGGGAACACATGACTTGCATGGAATGGTGCTTGTTTGTCCTTTTTGGAGCATGACAGTCTATTGTCACAGTATGTTTTCATTGTATGGGAACGTTCTTCAAAGTTTGTGTTTCACAGACTAAAGTATAAGAGTTCTGAGTTTTAAGTGAACTATTGATCTCTCTGTATGTAACCTATTTACCATGGTATTGTTTTAGGAGAAACATGAAGTTTGAGTTGGCATAGAATTTATGTAATTCCAACATGCACAAGGAAGTGTAGAGAATCTTGAGGGACTGAGAAAACCACTGTTTGCTTCTTCCATTAACAGGATTTGTGCTTCTACCAATGCTATTTTGGCAGAAAACACACAGAGAGAGAATATAATGTGCTGCTTGACATTCAGTACAATATTCTCTGTATAAATATGGCATATATAATTCATTCTGACATGGAAGTCATTTAATTTATTCAGTTCAGGGTAAAACGAAAATACTTGAAAAGTATTCAGTACAGTTAAGTACAATTGCTAGTGTGTATTAAGTGTGTAGGTATATTTGATGTGTTTTTCTATGCTTGTATTTTATATCTTTAATGATGTTCTGTAGTGACAGTAATCATATACTGTAATGTTATTATATGATTGGAACATGATTCAACTAACGGCTTGCCAGGACAGGACTATCTCATTATGATTGACTGAAATCAGTATTTTCATTTCAACACCAGATTTAAACCTGTATTTCCTGCATGAGCACCACTACTTAATGTCTGGATCTTGTGTGCTAACAACTAGGACACTACTCCAACAGTGTCTGACCTTTTACACTGGATGCATACCTAGCCTACTGGGTTCATGACGTTGTTAAGGACAAGGTGAAAAATACCATGGCTGTTTCTCCAGCTTTAGGTTTAGTAGATCAGTGTGATATGTACCTTGTCTCGTTAAGCAATGCAATCAGAGTCTGTTCTGTCTCCTGTCTTCCATTAGCACTCAGTAAAGTAAAATACTTGCTTACTATCTCTGCCACAAGTGTGCAGAATTAATATCAGAAGAAGAGCTTAGACTAGTAGTGTGGCTTAACCAGTGAGAAAGGTCAAACAATCTCTTGCCCATGTATAACAAGATGCTGGCACCAACATCTGTCAGTACAAATATATTTGCTTTGTGCCAATGAGTTTAAGTAATTTCTTGATCAACTAGAGTAACAAGCATTGGAAACTTTCTTCAGAATGCTTAAAATAATATCACTCAAAGTTCTTATTTAAGACAAAAAGGAAACCACAGATAGGTTTGACCTTTGTACACAACTTGAGAAAGGATATTATAATCACAGTCTTTTAAAGGGGTCATATGACGCTATTTTAAAGATCATTATTTTCTGTATTTGGTGTAACAGAATATATTGACATGCTTTAATGTTCCTCTATGCCCGCCTCTCTCAAACATGTAGTTTTCTACTAATCCCTTCCTTACAACAAGCGCAGTCTGTTCTGATTGGCCAGCTGACCCATTACATTTTAAACAGAACACCACAAGCATGTGTCAGAAATGTAACGCCCCTTACCAAAATCGTGAGCTTCAGCCATTTAGTAAATATCAAAACCACCAGTTCAAGCCCGAAAGGCCAACAGAGTCAGATGAAAAACACAGTGATGATGCAGTACACAAGCTGCAGTAAAGACAAATAACGTGCTATGATTTCTGACAGGCTGTTTACTCTGCTGTGATGTGACCCTGTTCCCCTCACACACACACAACACATTAATCTACACACGTTACACTGTGCAAAACTCGATATTTGAAAAGTCAACGGCAAATACTTAAACTAATAAGAAAACATACTTACAGCACCAGATTGTCATAGCAAAGTTGGAAATTACCCCTTTTGTTTTAGAAATAGCCTTTGCACAGCCAGCTTTGAACTCTCCTAGATTCAGAAAACTGTCATCCATAAAATGTGTTGCACAAATTCAAACATCTGGGTTGTGCTGTTCTGTTTTAAATAAATCTTAACCAATGATTCCTAATTATATGTACTTTTGGAAGGCCAAAATAAATTGCTTTTACTTTCGCACAGAAACACAGCATCTCCCTGACATGGCTGCATCAACACTACTACAGTTCCTGAAACCACGCCTTCTTTCTTTGCGTGAACATTTGGGTGGCATTACACAAATATTACCACATCATGACGAAGACATGTGGGAATATGCTTTAATGAGGCATTTTAGCCTGTTCTGGATCAGCCTTCTCTTTCAGATAGATAATAAATCCTTTTATGGGAGACTTTGAGCTTTGTAACTCTGCAGATAGCGTACATGCACAAACAGCTACATAACATACTAAAGAAAATGAAAAATAGAAATAGCATCATATGACCCCTTTTAGTATGTCAGATATATTGTACACATTGTGCATTAGTGGTGATACAGGAAAAGACATGAAAGATTGAACGTGTGTCTCATCATTTCAAACAAAATCATCAAAGTTATGTTGAGTTGAAGTTTATTTCAGTGGTTCAAAACAGGTCTGGTGGTCCAGGATGTTTATGTAATAGGTGCTCTGGGACTCCACCTTCTTTAACATAGAAACCTTTTCAGATTCATTACTTTACTCATTCAATCAAGGTCAGACATTAGTAAAAGCATGAACACACTGCAGTGTTGAGTTGCACAGCTAATGTAAACATACCCACATCCATATGATCAAATGCTGTCTTAACATCCTTAAAGGTACAATTTGTAAGATATTTGCAGTAAAATATCCAAAAACCACTAGGATAGTGTTATATATTTTTTCCAGCTGATTTCTAACAATATCTCTAATGTTTTCAACTACTTGTAAATCATGAGAAAATTCCCATTCAACAGTGACACGGGGCAGTGCAGTCGCCTGTCAATGACGTTAGTTACCCTTTGTTACCGCCTTTACTGACATAGAAACCACATGACAACAGTGTCATGTACAAATGCGGAAGTAGTGTCTAGCGTTCAGCAAACCACTAGCTTGCTTCAACCACTAGCTAGCTTCCTTATTTACTTCTTCTTGGACATTTTATGGTGGATTGTGTTACTTATTTTTGGAACATAATTACTGTTTACCGTCTGCCGCTGGTTCTGTCGACAAGGACAGCTCCCGTAAACGAAAGCGTACGGGCCAACCAAATGACCCAAGAAGAGTTTGGGACAAGAGGAGAGAAAGAGCGAGGATCAATATCGGTGTTGCATTTTCTAGTTGGAGAGAGCTTCGCAACAAACTTCAACTAGAAAGAGATGCCAATCTCGCTTGTGTTTTACTCTGTTTTTTTGTGTGTGGGTGTGTGTTTTACTTGTGTTTTACTTTACCTCATTTGTTAAATCCATGATTTATCTTTCCGTCTGATTGATGGCCGTCAGCAGTTGGGTAGAAGACAACAAATCCCATCATTCCACGCTCCTTCTTAGCGTCATCAAACCGCGCAATTGTTATTGTTTTGGTAGTGCACCCTTTTGATGCCAGGTCCTTAAGTCAAGCATCCTTTTTTACTATCATAGCTATACTTAAGGTTAAGGATTCAAATAAACATTCATTGATCATGTGAAGTACACCTAAAGATTAAGTTAAAGGGTTAGTTTGCCCAAATATTACAATTATGTCATTAATAACTCACCCTCATGTCATTCCAAACCTGTAAGACCTCCATTCATCTTCGGAACACAGTTTAAGATATTTTAGATTTAGTCCGAGAGCTTTCTGTCCCTCCATTGAAAGTGTATGCACGGTATACTGTCCATGTCCAGAAAGGTAATAAAAACATCTTCAAAGTAGTCCATGTGACATCAGAGCATTAATAAGCATTAATCCACAAATGACTTAAGCTGTTAACTTTTTTAATGTGGCTGACACTCCCTCTGAGTAAAAACAAACCAATATCCCGGAGTAATTCATGTACTCAAACAGTACACTGACTGAACTGCTGTGAAGAGAGAACTGAAGATGAACACCGAACCGGTGAACCGTTTTCTTCAACCAGTTTATTGAATCGAACTGTCCGAAAGAACCGGTTCACGGAAAAGAACTGAACTTCCCATCATTACCTATGATCCAAAAACTGATGCAACCAGATCTTGACTCGAGATCAAGTCAATCGTTCGTTCATTCATCTTCAGTTCTCTCTTCACAGCAGTTCAGTCAGTGTACTGTTTGAGTAAATTAATTACTCCGGGATATTGGTTTGTTTTAACTCAGAGGGAGTGTCACCCACATTAAAAAATTTAACAGCTTAAGTCATTTGTGGATCAATGCTTATTGGAGACGCGAACGGTTTCAAACGATTCAGTTCGATTTGGTGAACTGGTTCAAGAAGATCCAATAGTAATAGTAGGATAAATAGTGGCGTGTCTAGCCTGACCACTTGTGTTTAGATTATCAGAGATGGATCTTTATGCCAGGAGTAAAAATAAAGGATTTATTCAAAAATGTAATGAAAATTTAATTTTAATAAATTTCATTATTGTCTCACATACATATTGTTTAAGTGAACTAGTATTTTAATTTTATATAAGGGAAAAATTATTTCATTAAAAAATAGAATTAAAGCGCATATAACAACTATATTACATTCACAAAAACAAGTTAAAACTGAAAAAAAAGCAATGGAGGTGAATACTTCAATGAAATGAAGTGGGGCATTATTATAAGCCTTTGGAGTGGATTAGTCATGAACAGTGTGAATAGGAGTCTGGTTTCATGTGGTATGGAGCTTTTATCCAGCCTCTTCACAGTCGTAAGTAACTCATGGAGAGATCTCAGTTGTGATGATACACTCATGATTCCAGTAAGCAGTGGGAACTATATTTACCTCCTCCCATCAGAAACCATTTTATTCCTTATTGCCTTGGTGACATAATGAACACAGTGGATGGTTCTGCAGTTGCCTATAATTACAAAGTGATTTATCGTGCTGGCTTTAAGCTGGGGAAGTTAAATCTTTCCAATTTTGGTTGCTTAAAGCAACCATCACTATTAGGATTAGTACTTGAGTGAGCTCTTATCACATTATAGCCCTTCATGTCCATTGAGAACTCAAAACTCTGGCTATTTGATAATACCTAGAATATCAAAATCAACTCTGGCTGGCAGATCCTTTAACTGTTTAGCCCCCAAATTCTGGAACAATCTACCTAGCATTGTTTTGGAGGCAGACACACTGTCAGTTTAAATCTAGATTAAAGAACCATCTCTTTAACCTGTCTTACACATTACACATTAATACATTTATTTTATTAGAAATCCATTAAAGGATTTTTAGGCTGCATTAATTAGGTCAACCGGAAGTCTGTATCCAGATCAGATGGTGGATCAGCAGCTAGAGACAACCTCTACAGCCCTGAATGTCAGTGGAGACCACAACCACTAGATAAGCCCCAGAGATAGATCTGCTGTGAAGACCTTATCAACTAGACGGTCATTGGACAAAACCATGAGAATCAGAGTTCTCTGCTCAATCTGACTTGTGTTGAAGCCTGGAAATAAATCACATGCTGGTTTCATTTGACAAGAGGAGAACTGGCCCCCTGGCTTAGCCTTGTTTCTCCCAATGTTGTGTTATTTTTAATTTTTTTTTTTTCTCAATTTCTGTCACCAGTGGAGTTTTGGTTCCTTGCCACTGTTGCCTTTCGTTTGCTTAGTTAGGGACACTGAATTTCAGGCAATATTGTCAACTTGATTGCGCAGATATTATTTGAAATTAACTGAGTTGGATGATGACATCACTGAGTCAACAATGAACTGACTTTAACTGAACAATTGACTGTTTGGTATTGTCCTCTTGCATTATTGACACAGTGTTTTCCTGTTTAATACTGTAAAGCTTCTTTGACACAAAATGTACTGTATAAAGCACTATATGATTTAAAGGTGCACTCTTTTGACTTATCTTTAGTAAGTAATCACCTAAGAACTATGCTAGTAACTGTACATTATGTCTCCCTATCCTCAATGGAGTAAGAAAAGTACAATTAATTCAAACTATATTCACCAAAAATCTGCTAATTGCTTATCCTGTTTTAAAGATGGTAAGTTTTACTGAAAAAAACCATGTCAAAAATCCTGATCAATAAAATCCCTCTGAAACAGTATATTTAGGGACTTTTTTGAAAAGGGGTTCCTCATTTCAAAGCACAGTTCAGTATTTGCATGTCAAAAGATTGAAACAATGGAGCTTGTCAGTTCATGTGAACCATGACATACCGTACTGGTTGTAATCTGCCACATCCAAGCCACATCTAGCAGACATTGAATGTCCACCATAAGAGCAATAACCTGAATAATACAATGCTTACAGCTCACAATTCTAGTCACTTTAATTTGCGTAGAAAAAAAAATTGGTTTCTGTCTTGACCATTTCTGTGAATTGCAATTTACATTTGGAGGTCACTCACAAGGTTTTATGTCAGCAGTGTTTTAGCCACTAATTCGGCACACCAAACATGCAAAGGCATCTCAGTTTGAAAGTACTTGCAAATGCAGCTAATGTGCACTGTAAAACAGACGAATATTATAATGGAACAATATATTCTACTGAATTATTTTCTTTAAGCATTGTATTGTGAGAAATATTACTCAATGGTCTGGCAGAAAGGTGCTTGCTAACTGTGTGTCTGTGTGTGTGTGTGTGTGTGTGTGTGTGTGTGTGTGTGTGTGTGTGTGTGTGTGTGTGTGTGCGTGCGTGCGTGTGTGTGTGTGTTTCTTTGTTTCTCAGTTCTAGGTTTTCACACACCAAACAACATACTAATACATGATCTCAAAGTATAATTTGAACTGTCTTGTCCATGAATCTCAAGATCTTCCATGTGACCAGAAGATTTTAAGTAATCTCAGCATCATTTTTAAGGCATAGCTGTTGGAACTGAGAATGATGCCTAGAGCAAGATTGCCTTGTCTGCTGGAGAATTCACTATTCTGTGCCCATCACCCATAACCACACCAGAGCAAAACTGGGTCAACCCTTCCTTTTCACGGATCAACCAGATCACTTCAGTGTGCTTGTGAAACTGCTGCTCTATTCTCCAGGGTATTACTCAACCCCCAACAGCTTCACTACTCCCTTTGTCCTTTTCTTGCCTAAATATTCCTGTATCCATTCCCTGCACAAAATATGTGTGTGCTTAGCCTTCACTTCATTGCTACCATTCCTTTCTTTGCATTTTTCACACTGTCTGCCTGCAGAGTAAGAGGCCAGAAAGGTTGTAATGGGTTAGACATTACAGAGCATGCAAAGAGGGAGAAAGTGGAAAAGAACATGGACTCAATATTAAACCAAGACATGTTGCTACAGTGAATCCTTTGTTTAGACACAGTCACTTTTAAACAAAATTTCAAAAGCCTCAGAAATCTGTGTATCGTGTTAATATAAAATAAATGTTATTATTATTATTTTTTTCACTGGAATTTTATTCATATTTTATATTAAACTGCATTATGTTGTGTTTTAGGATTGAAGGAAATTACCATAATCTTAATGGAATAGGTGGTAACACTTTAGAATAAAGTTCCATTAGTTGATGTTAGTTAATGTATTATTTAACATGAACAAACAATGAACAATACATTTATTAATGTATTTATTAATCTTTGTTAATGTGAGTTAATGAAAATACAGCTATTCATTGCTAGTTCATGCTAATTCATAGTGCATTAACTAATGTTAACAAGTATAACATTTGATTTAAATAATGCATTAGTAAGTGTTGAAATTAACATTAAGATTAATAAATGCTTTAGAAGGATTGTTCTTGCTTAGTTCATGTTAACATAAGTAGTTAACTAACATTAACTAATGAAACTTATTCTAGAGTGTTACCGAAGAGGTTGTACTGGTCATTGTCTGCAGGACATTATCCTTTTTGTCTTACAGTGAATTTACCAAAATCATTCTTTATAACAAAACAGTTATTTACTGCCAAATGGAAGTATGGGGAAAATGGTGGCCAAAAAAAGTCTTACAAAAAAAGACCATCAAAATCTTACATTTCCATCTTTTTATCTTACCAAAGTTTGTACACATCTGACAGGTTAAAATTGATGAATTTACATTTCTCATGATGCAAAAATGAATAAAAATAAATAAATACCATAGTAGCATTAAGTAACTGTGAGAAAGTTTATACATAATGTTTATGATTATTCTGTAATCCTGCCTGAATGTGTGTGCAACAAAGTTTAATCTGGTTTCCACTGAAACCAAAAGAAACCTTCAGGAGTTGGCTTTGATGAGCCAAAGATGAGAACAGCACAGGAAGAGTATTCAAAACAAAGCTGTTGCTGTTATTTATTTATTTTTAGGTCTTTACATATTTTATGTACTAGTTTTAGAAAAGTAAATAGTACTTGTACAGCTTCAGGTGGTTTTAATTTGATTAAGTACACATAAACCCATTTGTACAAATGCAGGTTTATATAAGCCAGATCTGCTTGGTACACTGTAAAGTACATTATGTACCCACACATTCAGCTCAAAAAGTCTTCTGTGTCATTACAGGATGAACCGGCATTACAGCTGAGGTTTAAAAATATTTAGCGACTACTTCTTGGAAACACGTATTTCATGTCTTTGACTTTAATCTCTTGTATTGCCACAATTGTCTTGTGTAATTACTTCATTATAAAATCTCACATGCCAAAATCACACAATTACATGTGTGAATTTAGTTAGTGTAATTGGGTCACATCTTCCACCATGATAATTATAAATCTCGAATACCCTAAACTGATGTTTTACCATTTAAAAATCGGAATTTCCCACATTTACTGAGCCAGTAGTTTCATTTGATAGTCTAAAAGTATGAACTCAAACACAAATTTTGGCCTCTCTGTCCTTTATGAAGCATAATTAATGGGCTTCTTAGAATGAATAAGATATATGTTATTGGAGTCTGTATCGAGTCGATATCGGTGACATTCAAAGGATTTTTATGTTCAAGCCTCGGAATAGGCCCACTGCTTATCTGAAAATCTGTTCTGTCATTACAGAGACCAGAAGCAATATAGAAAAGTTATAGATATTATATTTTTCATTTATTTATTTATTGTATAATGACTAATTTACTGCATGTTGCCAGTTTAAATCTGTATACTTCTAAATCTGTATAAATCCCACTTCTGACAGACCTATCCTCCACTGGCACGGCACCAACATACCTAAACTCACTAGTTCAATCTGAGTCTTTACTCATTTTCAGAAAACATCTAAAGACTCATCTTTTTCGCCAGCACTTAACCAACTAATACTAGCACTTACCTTTTCTTGTCTATCATATTCTTAAAAAAAAAAAAAAAAAAAACCTGCCTATGTGTTCTGAACTAGACTAACTGAGACTTGTCATGGCACTTGTATACTGTTGTTGTTCTCTTGTTGGTCTGATTGCTTCTATTGTACTCATTTGTAAGTCGCTATGGATAAAAGTGTCTGCTAAAGGATTCAATGTAAATGTAAAAAATTTAACTACATTTTTATATAGTACTTGCAGGAAATGTTGTTCCCTTTCAGTCGGTCACTTTCTACGTTACATCAGAAAGAGACTGAAGAATGGGGTCTCGCACGAGAGCCCAATCACCTTTGAGTGGTAGCAAAACGAGCCAATGGTACACAGAGTACCATGGTCTGCGGAATTTGCATCGCGAGCTCCGCCCTGCTGTGCGGGTATATAAGAAGCAGCGCGAGCAACTCGCACTCAAGCTTTCACTTCGGAGCTTCAGTACCACTGAAAGATCTTTTTCCATCTCTAAAAGAGTAAACAGGTTGAGTCGATAAATGGCTATATAGCTGTGTCACGTGTCTGGGCTTTCAGCACGCTGAGACTGTGTTTGTGGATGACTCATGTTCTCATTGCAGGGACATGACCACCTCGGTGTTAAGATCAAGACTCGATTACCTTAAAAAGTATAAAGTCCCCTCTGCTACACCCTGTTCTAGCTCCTCTTCTCGTAAGAGGGCTACTTCGGCTGGTGGCCAATTACCGTGTGGGCTTCCCCGACAAGCCAGCCTCCTTGGGCCACATCCCCCTCACAAATGTCACAGCCGGTTGAGTTTCCGGATGAGTTTGCTGGACCCTCTCAGGCTCCTGACATCTCATTTGGGGCTCGGGAGGAAGATCTAATGTCGATCACCGCATCACAAGGCAGGCTTGAGTCCTCGGGAGATGAGGATTCTGCTGCGTTGCCTCCCTTGGGAGTGCCAGCGTTGCCCGGGTCTGATCCCGAGCTGACAGCCGTGCTTTCCCAGGCAGATGAGAGCATCGGGCTTGAGTGGAATCCTCCACCCTGTCCCGAGCGCTTGAGGCTGGATGATTGGTTCCTGGGGGCTACTCGTGCTGAGTAGCCCCCCAGCACCCCCCGCTGGTTCCTTTCTTTTCGGAAGCGCACCAGGAAGTAACCAGTACACCTGTCCCTCATGTCTGACTTGCAGCCATGGCACTGTGGGTACACCTGTAGTTCCCTTGACCCCACTGGATCGGTTTCTGGAAGCCTGGCTAGAGACCCCAAGGCCATCTGCTGGCTCACCTGAATGATCAGGCTCGGCCACGCGATTCAGTTTGCCCAGCGTCCCCCCAGGATTCAGGGTGTTCACATGACAATGGTGGGGCAAGGATGCTCCTGTCATGCGTGCTGAGGTCGCGACTCTGCTGGAAAAGGGCGCGATAGAGCCGGTCCTTCCAGCCAAGATGAAGTCTGGCTTTTACAGCCCCTACTTCATAGTACACAAGAAAACAGGTGGGTTACGGCCAATCCTGCACTTGCATGCCTTGAACCGAGCTCTTCACAGACTTCCATTCAAGATGCTAAAGCCCAAGCGTCCATTGGATTGGTTTGCAGCAATCGACCTGAAGGATGCATACTTTCATGTCTCCATTCTTCCTCGACACAGACTGTTTCTTCGGTTTGCTTTTGAAGGGCAGGCATTTCAGTACAAAGTTCTCCCATTCGGGTTGACCTTGTCTCCCCATGTCTTTACGAAGGTTGTGGAGGAAGCCCTGGCTGGCTCAACTACCTCGATGACTCATTCTAGCTCACTCTCGAGTGCAGTTGTGCAAGCACAGGGATCTGGTGCTCAGCCGCCTCACACGTCTGGGTCTTCGGGTCAACTGGGTGGTGTCAACAGATGCCTCTGCCACGGGCTGGGGTGCCATGTGCAACGGGCATGCTTCATCTGACTTCAGTGGCATGTCAATTGCCTCGAGTTGCTAGAAGTATGGCTTGCTCTGCACCGCTTCAGGGCCCTGCTGAAGGACAAGCACGTTGTGGTCCGTACGGACAACACTGCGACTATAGTGTACGTCAACCGTCAGAGCAGACTACATTCCCACCGCATGTCGCAACTCGCTCGCCATCTCCTCTTGTGGAGTCAGAAGCATCTGAGGTCGCTTCGTGCAATTCACATCCCGGGCAGGCTCAATCATGCAGCCGACAAGCTCTCACGGCAGCAGTTTCGCCACATGGAATGGAGACTCCACCCCCAGTTGGTTCAGTTGATTTGGGAACACTTCAGGGATGCTCAGTTAGACCTGTTTGCCTCTCCAGAAAATTCCCACTACCAGTTGTTTTACTCCCTCACCGAGGGCACCCTTACCATACCATACCATACAATACCAACTTTATTTGTTAAGCACTTTACAACAACCAACGTTGGCAAAAGTGTTGTACAGAAAAAATCAACATATATACAATTAATAACCACACAATAAAAGCATTCAAAGTAACAAATTAAATCAACTAAATAAAGTCGACATCTTACTAGGTGTCAAAAGCCAAAGAGAAAGGATGGGTTTTAAGAAGGGTTTTAAAAACATAAAAAGAACAGGCCTGCTTAACATGCAAAGGCAGATCATTCCATAGTTTAGGGGCAGACACACCAAAGGCACGGTCACCTCAGAGCTTATGCTTAGTTTTAGGCACAGTCAGGAGCACCTGACCATCTGATCTGAGAGAGCGGACGGGTTTATAAGAGTGTAGAAGCTCAGAGAGGTATGGCGGAGCAAGACCTTTTAGTGATTTAAAAGCATATAACATAATTTTAAAATGGATCCTAAATTTAATAGGCACCCTTGGCACGAATGCTCTGGCAGACAGCTGGTCGCTGGGCCTGCGCAAGTATGAATTTCCCCCAGTGAGCCTTCTTGCACATACGTTGTGCAAGATCAGGGAGGATGAGAAGCAGGTCTTCATGGTTGCGCCTTTTTGGCCCAGCCAGGAACCAGCTAACAGACATCTGTAGAGCTGAGGGCTGGGTGACACCTAACACATTTGCGAGATTTTATAATCTCCGTGTAGAGCCTGTGTCCTCCCGGGTACTCGCCCCTTCGGACCAGTAAGGACCTGCTCAGTGTCAATTCGCTTGCTCTGCCATTTCACTCCACGGACTGGATGCGTGAGCTATTCCCCTCAGGTGAGTTCCTCAGTTCAGAACCCTGGGTTCCTCCAGCACTGTTGATGTCCAGCACTTGCATGCATGCCCTATCAGTCAGCCCTGTGTGGGACTAGGTGCCTCCATGTGTTGTGATTCCCCTTTTGGGCAATCCCATGTGTGTATTTCCACAGTGAGTCTCTTCGTAGCATGTGTCTTTCCCTTGCCAAGCACCTTGCCAGCTCTGTCGTTGAAACTTCCACCCTGCGGGCTGGGTACCTCAGAGTTCATGTGTATCACCACCTCTCGGTTGATACCTGCCTCTGTAAGTCTTCCTATGAGCAGGCAGCCTGCTAGTATATGTCCAGCTGGAATATGCTACCCAGTGCACTCTGTCTTAGCTATAGGCCCTCACTCATGCTGACCTCACGACAGGGTGCTCTCACTCACATGGGTCACTGAAAGACAGCCATGTGGCGTTTTGTAAGGGACCCCATTAGTCAGTCTCTTTCTGATGTAATGTAGAACATGAACGACTAAAAAGGGAACGTCTAGGTTACGTATGTAACCCTCGTTCCCTGAAAGGAGGGAACGGAGACGTAACATCCCCTTGCCACATCGCTGTTCCGCTGAACGGCCATGTCACTGGGCTCGGCTCCTCAGCGTGCAAAGACTTGAGTGTGAGTTGCTTGCGCTGCTCCTTATATACACGCACAGCGGGCGGAGCTCGCAATGCAAATTCCTCAGACCAAGTTACCACTCAAAGGTGATTGGGCTATTGGGCAAGACCCCATTTGTCAGTCTCTTTCTGCGTAACGTCTCCGATCCCTACTTCAGGGAACAAGGGTTACATACGTAACCTAGATGTTTCTTTTTCTATCTATCTATCTACATCCAGTGTGTATCACTGTAACATTCATATTTAAATGCACAAAAACACTGTGACATTCAGAACCAAATCTTATTAAGAAAAAATAACTCAAAGTGTTTGAAGGTACTCTTTCCATGATTTCCCCATACAGGATTAGGAGGAGTTTAGGACTTACAGTTATTTAAATCAGGGCAGCCATGGCTATCTACATTGATCAAGGATGCTAATTTTCTTTTCAAATGAAGCTCTTAGGTAGCAGAATAGACAGAATATCCATCAGCCATAGTTCCCACAGACTTTTGCCTCAAGTCTTTTTAAGCACAGCGTCTCACAGTCGGTTGATCTGGGCCTTTTTCAAAACACTGTACTTTCCTGCTTTTAAAGGTTTTTTTGTGAAACCATTAGTGATATTTGGTTTAAAGTATCATGTTCACACTGCACAATATAAAGAGCAATAGGACTAGACAACACCATTTAATTTCCAGCTTGAAATAGGAGAATGCTGTTGTAAATAGTGCTGTTTATTCAGGGCTGATCAGTGCTAATGTGCAACTAAGTAAAAGTAATAATTGCATATCTATGCAAATATGTTCTCTTAGTAAATGTTAGAGGCTGTTTTTATGTCTTACTATATTGCAAGTGCAGTCAAATAATTAAATGTCCAATGAAACAATCTCATATGTGGTGCTGGGAAGTACATTCAAACCTATGTCAAGCAGACCAAATGTATAAAAAATGTTCGACCTATGTATTTGCTGTTACTCTTTGTTAAGCAGAGATTTAAACATTCAATAAATAATAATGGGTTTTCATAGTATAAAACTGAAAGCCTGGACCTGGGACAAAAAAAAAAAAAGTGCTGTCAAACGATTATAATCCCAATTTTTAATTTTTTTATTTTTTTAAACATAATAATGTACTTTGTATATTTATTATGTATTTATAAATACATACATATTCTGTCATGCTATGGTGAGATACACGCACGGTGAAGATGAAGATGAATGCAAATAGTCTTGAATAATCCACAATAGCGCAAACACAGGATGGACTGGCAGGATGCACATGTAGGGATTAAGTAGACCGGATAACAAGCAGTGAACTGAACATAAGTTAAATAGGAGGGCTGATGAGGGTAATTAATGACACACACCTGAACCAAATGACAATAATCAGACATAAGGGAAAACTAAGTCACACAGAGCACATGGGGAAGGAAACACAACAAAACAGGTCCTTGAGGTGTGACACTTACAGTATATATTTTGAAAACATTTACATGTATATATATTTATATTCTAAGTATATTTAATATATAAACATAACATATGTTCAGTATAAATGTTCAGTATATTGTTATTATGTGTTTACATAATAAATAAACAGTGTACACACATATACAGGTGCAGCTCAATAAATTAGAATGTTGTGGAAAAGTTCATTTATTTCAGTAATTCAACTCAAATTGTGAAACTTGTGTGTTAAATAAATTCAGTGCACACAGACTAAGGTGGTTTAAATATTTGGTTCTTTTGGGGTATTGTCAAGAGGAAAATGAGAAACAAGAGACCAAAAAATGGGGCTTCCAAGTTTCTGATGGTTTTGTGATGTGATGTAATTGTGATGATTTTGGCTCACATTTAACAAAAACCCATTGTGATGAGTGGGGCGGGGCTGAGATCGGTGGGAATGGAGCGATGCCAGTGGAGAAATTGGAAATTAGAGACACCTGCGCCACTCACCGGTCTCGAGTCCCACGGAGGAGCTCCGGAAGGATCAAGGGAGGAGTTATGACAGTGAAGGACGAGAGAGGACCAGGTCTGGGTTTTATTTTGTGTTTTGGTTTTGTTTGTGGGCTATTGCGCTGTTTTGTGTTTATTTGGTTATTAAAGTTTGATTTGAATGTTCGCCGGTTCCCGCCTCCTTCTTCCCATGACTATGACATTTTTTTTTATATTGTTACAGCCACCAATTCACTATCTCAACAAATTGGAATACTTCATAAGACCAATAAAAAAAAAGTCAATTGTTGGCCTTTTGGAAAGTATGTTCATTTATTGTACATGTACTCAATATTTGGTAGGGGCTCCTTTTGCTTTAATTACTGCCTCAATTCAGCGTGGCATGGAGGTGATCAGTTTGTGGCACTGCTGAGTTGGTATGGAAGCCCAAGTTTCTTTGACAGTGGCCTTCAGCTCATCTGCATTTTTTGGTCTCTTGTTTCTCATTTTCCTCTTGACAATACCCTATAGATTATCTATGGGGATCAAGTCTGGTGAGTTTGCTGGCCAGTCAAGCACACCAACACCATGGTCATTTATCCAACTTTTGGTGCTTTTGACGGTGTGGGCAGGTGCCAAATCCTGCTGGATAATGAAATCAGCATCTTCAAAAAGTTGGTCAGCAGAAGGAAGCATGAAGTGCTCCAAAATTTCTTGGTAAATGGGTACAGTGACTTTTCAAAAAACACAATGGACCAGTACCAGCAGATGACATTGCACCCCAAATCATCACAGACTGTTGAAACTTAACACTTGACTTTTCTAGCAACTTGGGCTGAGTTTCTCCGGACTCTAGGACCTTGGTTTCCAAATTAAATACAAAACTTGCTCTCATCTGAAAAGAGTACTTTGGACCACTGGGCAACAGTCTACTTCTTCTTCTCCTTAGCCCGGGTAAGACGCCTCTGACAATGACTACGTTTACATGCTGTTAAAATTCGGGTAATGGTCGGGTTAAGGTCACTATTTGGGTTTCTGAAACATTTGGGATAGCCCGTTTACATGCGTGAGCAGAGAGAGTTACCAATCCCAATTTAAACGGCGACGCACGGTTAGCGTCTGGACGTACGGACAACAAGACGTCATTTCCGATTCTTCTTCCTGTATCCAAAGACAGCAGCAGCAGCAGCAGCAGCAGCAGGCGGATAATGAATAGTTTGGGGCAGATAGCGATAGTCTTTGTTTGCGCTTTGGCGCTGGTACTGATCCACCAGCAGCACTTGACACTACTGTGCCTCTATACTGCACGCGGGGTTTTTTTATGCGCCGTCTCTACTCAAAAGACCAAGATTCCTTGCGAATAGAACATGCGCAGAACACACATTTTGATGGGGATATGCCGAAACGCGTTTACAAGACCAAATATTCGGGTTAGAAAAGGGGTACCCCAGGTATAATATCCCGGTTTTTAAAAACCGGGATATGAGCATATCCGGGTTTTTGCCGGTGTTTACATGGCAGTGCGCGACCGGGTTATTGCTAATATCCCGGTTTTGAACGGGTTACTGGCTGCATGTAAACGCAGTCATTGTCTGTGGTTCAGGAGTGGTTTAACAAGAGGAATATGACAACTGTAGCCAAATTCATTGACATGTCTGTATGTGGTGGCTCTTGATGCCAGCATCAGTCCATTCCTTGTGAAGTTCACTCAAATTCTTGAATCGATTTTCCTTAACAATCCTCATAAGGCTGCAGTTCTCGCGGTTGGTTGTGCATCTTTTTCTTCCAAACTTTTTCCTTCCACTCAACTTTCAACTTTCCTGCCTTGCCTTGCCTTGCCTTGTCAGATCAGCAGCCTTCCCCATGATTGTGTAGCCTAGTGAACCAAACTGAGAGACCATTTTGAAGGCTCAGGAAACCTTTGCAGGTGTTTTGAGTTGATTAGCTGACTGGCACGTCACCATATTTTAATTTGTTGAGAGAGTGAATTGGTGTGTTTTTGTAAAATTTGAGCCAAAATCATCACAATTAAAGACTTAAACTACTTCAGTCTGTCTGCATTGGATTTATTTAATACACTAGTTTCACAATTTGAGTTGAATTACTGAAATAAATGATATTTTCAACAACATTCTAATTTATTGAGATGCACCTGTATTATGTAAAAACAATGTTTATTTGGATGTGAGTAATTGTTTGACAGCACTAATATATGCTAAGAAATAAGAGGTTTTAAATAATTTATTTTAGATTTTGTAATTCTACCATTTTTAGTTTTGTTTGGCAGTCATGCAGTACCAAAACTATAATAAAACAAGACATGATGTCAGAGGCTGATGCTTTTGGGGACTCCCTTCCTTCCTTAACCCTACCTGAAATCGTATTGCACAACGTGTCAGTGTCAGCTAACATGGCTAATAGGGGCGGAGCCCCACTGCTATATAATGCGCCGTCTTGGCGCCATAAGCTCAGAATCTTCTGACTGAATTAACAGCACAGCAGACCTGAGCAAGGAACATGGCAGCCTACACCATGCCTCGTTCCCATCTCTCAGGGAACAGAGGTTACAACAGTACAGTACAATGTTCCCACTCGAGAATGGTCTCTCTACATGGCATCAGAAGCTGGGATTTTTTTGGGACTGTAAAGAAAAACGTTGTGGGAACAGCGAAGAAAAAAGCTCAGCCTCGGCAGATCAAACATGTACAGTTGTTGCAAAGCACATAGGATAATCCCCAACCAATCATAGACAACCTTACAATATGCTCCAAGGAGATTGGATGTAGATTCCAAGCCAGGGATCAAATCAGGTTATTCAGAATCCATGTCAAGAACCAGGTATTCTTGTTAAAAGATATGCTGCACCATCGCTTTAAAAAGGCTAGGACGTTGTCAGTCACCTTAAAATGCATATATTTTTAAGTATGTTATATTACAGTGAAACGTAGCATGAGTGGTGAGGACAGGCACAATAATCATAATATACACACTTAGTGAGTGGCCGCAACCTGTGCCAGTACCAACCACACAAAGTCGTAGGTGAGCCAGTGCACATAGCCAGAACAGAGACAAACCACCGGCTTGTGTCCCTCTTATCCTATGCCATGACACAATGTGACAGTGCAGACACAATAACACTGAATATCGCAAGGCTGGTACGAAGGTGAGCACCACAGTCTGGGTACGGCAATGGCCCGCCCCTTCTACCTATAATACCTAGTCAAAACCACCCACATAGTCAGTGGCTAGCAGTTGCAGGTAGAATCATGGGTCATACTCAATGACAGGACCACACGTCCAAATCATAGAATCTGGCGAAGGTATTCCTATGAAGACCATCCAGCCACCATACAAATGTCTTTGATAGAAACGCCCTTAGTCCACGCCCACGAAGAGGCAATTCTCCTCGTCAAATGAGCTCTTACACCAATAAGACATTCCATACCCCACCTAGAATAGGCCAAGGCAATCACATCTACCAGCCAAAATGATAGTCATTGTTTGGAAACTGGCCACCCCTTGGTGCTGCCTCCAAAGCACACAAACAGCTGCTCAGATTGCTGAAACTGATCCTTGCGGTCAATGTAAATTCACAGAGCCTGCACTGGACATAGCATCTGATGAGGTCACTGACTCTGGAGTAAAAGCAGAAAGTGTCACCACTTGCGCTCAGAATGGTGTCGATAATGATTTAGGCATGTAGAACCATCTTGGCTGGAGTGTAACGTTACAATCACCTGGCCCAAACTGCATGCAGTCAATATTTACATAGAACGCTTGTACATGCCCCATGCACTTGACCGAAGCAAGGGTGAGCAACAGTGCGGTTTTAAGCGATAGCTTTCTATCAGTCTGACAGACAGAAGCAGTTCCAAGGGCGGAAGGGCCAGTACCCCCAGCACTAGAGCCAGATCCCAGAATGGCACAGTGGGAGGACAAGAGGGTCTTAGCCGTCTCACAGCTCTCAAAAATTCTATCACCAGATTGTGTCTTCCCACCAAGCGCCCGTCGATAGTGCCGCTGTCAAGCTGCTGTCGCAAAATCCAGAATGTCTGACACAGGACAGCTCTCCGGGTCATGACCATTAGATTCACACCATTTCACAAACACTGCCCATTTAAAAGCATACAGGCATCACGAAGAAAGTGCTCACACCCCCATAATCATGTTCATCATGCGGCGAGAAAATAGCTGCATTTCCATCAACCTACTTTTATATGAATTTAGGAATATTGCATGAAAAATGCTTGATGGAAATGTTAAGATGCACATGAATTCTAAAATGTGCATAAAAAACTTCTCACTGTTCCATCCAGAAGTGAGTTGTATGCTTTTTGTAAAGTAGAAAGTGAGAAACCTCTGAAGGAGCAAGGATTTGTCATAGGGACTTAATCTTATGTTCAGCTACCTTCCAGACTGTTAATTACTCCAGTATTATTACCATCTTCTGCAGTAGAGGTCAACAGTTTGTTGTGTTTTCAAAAGTGTTGACATGCAAAGACATTCCTATTGTACCTTCAACAGTTGCATGACCCCTGATCAATATACTACCCTTGGGATTGATGATGCACTAGACTGCCTGTCTGACAGTAAGTGGTTCTCAATCTTAGATCTCTGCAGCAGTTAATATCAAATACCTATGTCCAAGAAAGACAAAAGAAACTGCCTTTATCTGTCCTCTTGGATTTTTTCAATTTGAGTGTATTTTATTCATCAAATGGAATCACTGGGGCCCCTGCAAAATTTCAGAGGCTTATGGAGAAAGCAGTTGGGGACATGCATCTTCTACAAGTAGTCGTTTACATCAATGACATCATTGTGTTTGGCCACAATGAACATGAGGAAGAACATGAGGAGTGACTGCTAAGAGTTCTCGATCGACTAAAGCAGGGGTTGCAAACTCCAGTCCTGGACAGCTGCAGCCCTGCAGAGTTCAGCTCCAACCCTAATTAAAACTCACCTGCCTGTTACGCCCTTAAGAAAGGAAAATATATTTACCAATATATTTCTTAAAATATATTGTGACATATTGTAATATATTATTTTCCCTTTTTATTTTCAAATATATTATATATTTGAATACATTGAATAATATATTGATGATACATATATTATATAATATATTGCAAAATATACAAATGATTGCCGCTTTCAATATATTGCAATATATTGCAAAAAAAAAATATTAAATCCCATATGTAATAATATATCCCTAATATATTACATGATATTTTCCAATATACAGCAATATATTTTTGTTTCATAAGGGACTTTCTAGTAACCCTTCAGACCTCGATTAGCTTGTTCAGGTGTGTTTGATTATGGTTGAAGCAAAACTCTGCAGGGTTGCGGCTCTACACGACCGACATTCACCATCCCTGGACAAGAGGAATGTGGATTGAAGGTGTCAATCAATAAATGCCATTTCAGCCAGTCTCAGGTTAAATATGTGGGACACATTTTTTCCTCTGCAGATGTAGCCCCAGACCCAGAAAAAGTAGCTGCTGTAACTCAATGGAAAATCCCTGCAGACCTGAAATCATTGTGGCCAGTGTTTGAAATGTGTAAAAGCTCTTGGGGTGTCCCCCTAACCCCTTAAAATCCCCATTTCCACCATCAGGGAAATAATTAAGAAATTCCAATCAACTAAAGATGTTACATATCTGCCTGGAAGAGGACGTGTGTCTAAATTGTCCAAATGCACAGTGAGGAGGAAAGTTTGAGTGGCCAAAGACTCTCCAAGGATCACAGCTGGAGAATTGAAGAGATTTGTTGAGTCTTGAGTCTCAAAAAGCCTAATATATATATATATATATATATATATATATATATATATATATATATATATATATATATATATATATATATATATATATATATATATTTATATTAGGGGTGTAACGGTACGTGTATTCGTACTGGACTGTTTCGGTACAGGGCTTTCGGTACGGTGCACGTGTGTACCGAATGACCGAATGCAATATTTTGTGAGTGGCGCAAGCGTCTCAGCTGCGTGGCGTGTCCGTTTTTAAATAAGACTGCCTGCGTGAGACACGCATCTCAGGCGCAGCTCGAGCTGCGCGGAAAACGCACGCATGCTAGAAATAGAACCGACGCCTATTTTTCACGCGACATGCAAGCATGTTGGAAGCATTTCCAGGTAAAATATAATAGAAAAATATGTTTATATGTCATTTTGTACACAAATATATATTAATTCATGACATTTTGATGTTTGATATCTTTTGATGTCTATAGGTTGACATAAATTCAGATATAAATGTAATTTAAAAAATAAATAAATAATTATCGATTTACCAATATTGCACCTGTCAAACATAGTATATTTTGCCGTCAATACTGTTGACGGTGTCCTTTATCAGTAGGCGTAGGTGTAGGTGCGTAAAATATAAAATAAAGTTTATATTGTTGTCATGAAGACAAGAGCCTGGTCTGTCGGCGGCCTCCCTCTATGTCACCTATCGCAGCACCAGCGCGTCAGCACCGCGTCAGGCACACTTCTGGTGTGTAAAGGCACAGAAAACGCGAAGCAGCAGCCACGCAACTGACACGCAGCAGAAAGGCCGGTGACACACTGGATGCGTGGCGCAAGCATCTCAGCTGCGTGGCGTGTCAGTTTTTATTTCGGCTCCCATGTTAACAGGTTAGAGCTTGCAGACTGCCTGCGTGAGACGCGCGTCCGCGCAGAAAACGTGTGCATGCTAGAAATTTAACCGACGCCTATTTTTCACGCGACACGCAAGCGTGTTGGAAGCGTTTCCAGGCAAAATAGAATAGGAAAATATGTTTATATGTCATTTTGTACACAAATACATATTAATTCATGGCACTTTGATGTTTGAAAGTCTATAGGTTGACATATATTCAGATATAAATGTAATTTAAAAAATAAATTGATAATTATCGATTTTCAAATATTGCACCTGTCAAACATAGTCTATTTTTCCGTCAATACTGTTGACGGTGTCCTTTATCAGTAGGCTTTATATTTATGCTCAACATGAAGTATAGATATTGTTGTCGTGAAGACGGCGGCCTCCCTCTATGTCACCTACAGCAGCAGCAGCACGCCAGCGCCGCGTCAGGCACGATTCTGGTGTGTAAAGACACAGAAAATGCGAAGCCATAAATATAAAGCCTACTGATAAAGGACACCGTCAACAGTATTGACGGCAAAATAGACTATGTTTGACAGGTGCAATATCCCAGTGTGTCACCGGCCTAAGGTTTTCAAAAGGCATAACGCGAGTTTGAACATCCCTACAACTAGGAAAAAAACGATTGTAATTCAAACGCAGCTCCCGTCGGCATTTAAACAGACCTTTGCTCTTAATTTCGATCGGTCCAACGCAATAACGAAATCTGAGCAGGTCTAAAAACTGAAACTGTTGATGCTGCAACTTTAGACTTTGGAAAAGTTATATATATATTTTTAAATATGAGCAGGCCTACAAGCTGGGATTGGTATTGCTGCACTGTAATCATAGTTATTTATTTATATTTTTCATTATATTTTATTATATGATATTGGTTTGAGACTGAGAGTATTTTATTTAGTGGAGAACTTTGCAGCAGTATTTTATTTCTTATTCTTTTTTAAATTTATATATATTTTATTAAAACGTATTTAAAAAAAAGTGTAAACAAATTGTTAAAAAAAAGTTTATAGTAATGAACAACCTGCAGTTTAATGTTTCCATTTCTTTCCCTTACTGTAACGAAAATGAACCGAACCGTGACTTTAAAACTGAGGTACGTACCGAACCGTGATTTTTGCGTACCGTTACACCCCTAATATATATATATAATATATATATATGTATGTATGTATATTATATATATCAAACCTACATCCCCACAAGTTGTTCAGGAGGGTTTCAAGACAAATCCTCCGCTCTCTTTCAGAAAAACTTTTCAGCATATTCAGGTGTCAGACAAGACTGGAACTTCAAATAGGGACCAGCTTCGATGGTCAGATGAAACTAAAAAATAGATTTTTGGCAGAAAACCACCAGGTGCATATGTACGTATCCAACCCAGATGGTGGATCAGCACCTAGAGATGACCTTGACGGCTCTGAATGTCTCTTGCCTCAGGCTTGTTTAGTTGGGGACACTTAATATCCAGCGATACTGTCGACTTAATTGCACAGATACTATTTAAACTGAACTGAGCTGGATGATGACATCACTGAATTCAATGATGAACTGCCTTTAACTGAAAATTTAATGTTTACTATTGTCATTTAGGGTTAGGGTTAGGGTTGCATTATTGACACACTATTTTCATATTTAAAACTGTAAAGTGCTTTGACACAATCTGTGTTGTTAAATGCACTATATAAATAAAGGTGACTTGACTTGACATAGATAAAAAAGTACCCCCTGCTTATACTGCTGAATCTTTAATGTTGTGGGCCTATTTTTCTGCTGGAGGTCCTGGACATCTTGTTCAGATAAATGGTATCATGGAGTCTATCAAATACCAACAGATAAAAATCTAAACCTGACCACTTCTGCTAGAAATCCAATTATGGGCTCTGGTTGGATCTTACATCAGGACAATGCCATGGCTGTCCCAGTCCTCTGACCTGAAGAAAATGAGTGGAGTAAATTAAAGAGAAGCACCAACATGGAGCTGTGAATCTGAAGGATCTGTAGAGATTCTGCCTGAAGGAATGGTCTCTGATCTCTTGGCAGGTCTGTCGGCGGCCTCCCTCTATGTCACCTATCGCAGCACCAGCGCGCCAGCACCGCGTCAGGCACAATTCTGGTGTGTAAAGACACAAATACGCGAAGCAGCAGCCACGCAACTGACACGCAGCAGAAAGGCCGGTGACACACTGGATGCGTGGCGCAAGCATCTCAGCTGCGTGGCGTGTCAGTTTTTATTTCGGCTCCCATGTTAACAGGTTAGAGCTTGCAAACTGCCTGCGTGAGATGCGCGTCCGCGCAGAAAACGTGTGCATGCTAGAAATTTAACCGACGCCTATTTTTCACGCGACACGCAAGCGTGTTGGAAGCGTTTCCAGGCAAAATAGAATAGGAAAATATGTTTATATGTCATTTTGTACACAAATACATATTAATTCATGGCACTTTGATGTTTGAAAGTCTATAGGTTGACATATATTCAGATATAAATGTAATTTAAAAATAAATTAATAATTATCGATTTTCAAATATCGCACCTGTCAAACATAGTCTATTTTGCCGTCAATACTGTTGACGGTGTCCTTTATCAGTAGGCTTTATATTTATGCTCAACATGAAGTATAGATATTGTTGTCGTGAAGACAAGATCCTGGTCTCGCTGGACCACTTCTGCTAGAAATCCAATTATGGGCTCTGGTTGGATCTTACATCAGGACAATGCCATGGCTGTCCCAGTCCTCTGACCTGAAGAAAATGAGTGGAGTAAATTAAAGAGAAGCACCAACATGGAGCTGTGAATCTGAAGGATCTGTAGAGATTCTGCCTGAAGGAATGGTCTCTGATCTCTTGGCAGGTGTTCTCAAAACTCATCAGGCATTATAGGTGAAGACTCAGAGCTGTTATCTTGGCAAAAGGAGTTTGCAAAAAGTATTGAATGAAAGGGTACCAAAAATGATTCATAATGTGACAAATAATTCTGACCACAACTGTATATGAAATGATTGTAGCAATATTAAAAACTCCATGATCATGGGAAGAAGGAGGGGGAAACCGGCGGACAATCAAATCAAACTTTAATTACAAAACAAACACAAAACAGCGCAACAGCCCCTCGCGGGCGACTGACACGCACAAACAAAAACCAAACAGAAAATAAAGTCCACGCCTGGTCCTCTCTCGACCTTCAATGTCGTCGCTGCTCCGTGGGACTCGAGTCCCGGGGATCGAGCAAGTGTCGCTCATTTCCAATCACTCAACTGGCCTCGCTGCGTTCCCATGGCTCTCGACCCCACCCCACTCGTCACATACCCCCATCGCCCCTTGCAGGCCGGGGGGTACTCCCAAGACTGTGCTCTATGTCTAGGTAATGTGTTCTTTACATAATGATATAGATCATCTTGGAGTGGAGCAGACAAGTGAGCTCGTAAGAGACTGTTTCTACTGGCCATAAATGATCACTGACATAGAGAAATATGTCAAGAATTGTGGTCGGTGCATTACCATAAAGGCAGTGCTACAAAGTCTGCTACTTTGAACCACATCATCAGCAGTGGCCCACTAGACCTTGTCTGTATTGATTTATTATCACTAGAACCTGATCAAAAGGGCATTGCCAATGTTTTAATCATAACTGACCATTTCACCCGTTATGCTCAAGCCTTTCCAACCAAAAGACCAATGAGCAGTGACAATTGCTAAAGTCCTTGTTAAAAAGTTTTTGTCCACGACAGATTGCCATCTTGCATTCACTCTGATCAGATGGAGAGACTTTGAAAGCCGTCACATCCAGGAACTCCTGGGGATGCTTGGAATTAGAAAGTCAAGGACCATCCACAAGGTGACCCACAGCCTGAATATTGTATTCAGACTCTCTTGTCCATGCTTGGTACCCTAGATCCTACCAAGAAGAGTAAATGGAGTACTAAAAATGAGGTGACTGGTTACTCACCCTATTACTTACTGTTTGGGAGAGAGGATCAGTTACCAGTTTTGTGTTTTGGTATTCCTGCAGAAGGTGAGGGAGGAGTTGAGCACCAGCAATATGTTGAGAGAATGAAGACTGAACTACAGAAGGCCTATCAGTTATCTTCTTCAGTGGCCTTAAAAAATCATCAGCGGAATAAACGGCAGTATGATAAAAGAGTGAAGCCCCAGACTTTGAATTAAGGAGACCTAGTTAAAACAGGCAAGTGCAAACTCCAAAATTGTTGGAATTACCTACTGTCATGGGAGGAATTAGGATTTTACATTGGGATCATTTGTTGCCCATTGGTGATAATGTGAGACTCCTGGGGCTGGATGAGATAGAATTCCAAAGACAACCTGTGACTCGTGCCCAAGCTGTGGAAAGGAAGAGAGCGCAGTCAAGAGAAGCATCTTCAGAAGAGAGTGAAGTTGCTGATACCGCCTCAGACAATTGTTCCTATAACACCAAAGCCCTTTCACACTGCGATTCCGGAAAATACATGGGTAATGTGTCCCAGCAATTGTTCCCGTCACTAGATATTTTCCCTTTCACACTGCCAGTGATTTCCCGGAATATGTTCGTGGGTTCACACACAACCCACAAAGGTCCCGTAACATTCCTTTCAACTGGTGAATAATCTCAGCTTTAGCACGGATAGTGAGGAACTAACTGATCGCTGCTTCATAACAGTTTGCAGATATTTTTTCATCACGAACGTTGATCTGCCTTCAAAACACCTGGTAAAAGAGTCACACGATAACGTGCGTCACTATGACACGGCATTTGTTCTGGCTTTTGTTCACACAGAGCTTGTTCCAGGACTGAACCCAGCAATGTTACTAGGTCCCCAACCCGGGATTGATCCCAGAATCAATCCCGGGATGTGTTTGCATTCACACAGAAGGCAATTCGGCAATGTTCCGGCAATTTTCCGGGTCCAACATGCAATGTGAAAGGGGCTAAATAGACTGCAGAACTCGAACAGACAGATGCTTACCAGATCATCTTGACTGAGAAGAAGAAGAACAGTAGATAAAAAAGTGGGTGGACAAAAAAAATAATGGTTCCAAACCTGCCACTGAACTGGTAGAGAGAGAGAGAGAGAGAGAGAGAGAGAAAACTTTATTAATCCCGAAAGGGAAACTGGTTTGCCACCAACTTAAAACATACAGCCAACAAGCACACCACATAGCTAACACACATAAATAAATAATTCAACATTTAAAACCTATGAAAAACATGATTAAGAGACCAATGAGACATGGTTATAACAAGATACAGTTGCACAATTCAGAAATGCAGGGCAAAGAACAGACAGTTCAACAGTTTGACAGTCAACAGTGTTCATTAAAATATCTGACCGCTGCAGAAACAAAAGTCCTTCTCAATCGCTCACTGGAGCACCGAGGCATAATTAAACGCTCGCTGAAAGAGCTTCTGAGTCCATTAAAAACACTATATAGTGGATGGCCTTCAAAAAACATAACAATTTTTAATTTCGACCTCATCCTCTTCTCCACAATGACCTCAAGTGAGTCTGGGATAAAACCAATAACTGAACCAGCTCTCTTGATCAGCTTATTTATCCTATTTTTATCATCAACAGATAAGCTGCCCCCCCAGCAAAGAACAGCATAAAAAAGAACACTAGCCAAGATCCCCTGACAGAAAACATCTAAAAGCTTTGTACTAATGTTAAAAGATCTGAGTTTTCTCAAAAAGAAAAGTCTTGACTGAGCCTTCTTTATTAAAACATTAGTATTCTCTTTCCAATTTAATTTTTCATCCAAATGGACACCTAGAAATTTATATGACTGAACAATTTCAATCGGCTGACCATTAATTGTGACTGGAAGGACCTTCTCCTTTTTCTTTCTAAAATCAATCACAAGTTCTTTAGTCTTCCCTATATTTAGTTTTAGAAAGTTTGACTCACACCAGCTAGAAAAAGACTTGACCTCCCTTCTATAAGCAAGGTCATCACCCTGATTAAGTAGACCTACTAAAGCAGTGTCGTCAGAGAATTTTTGTACCAGACAGGATGACTGACTGTGCCTATAGTCCGCAGTGTAAAGTGTAAATAAAAAGGGAGATAGAACTGTGCCCTGAGGTGCTCCAGTATTAGTTAAAATAATGTCAGACTGTTTGTTGCAAAACCTAACAAACTGTGGTCGTAATAACAGATAATCTAAAATCCAGGCAATAGTTGTATTATGCAATTTAAAATTAATTAATTTGTTAGCTAAAATATGTGGCTGTATAGTATTAAAAACACTCGAAAAATCAAAAAACATGATTCTAACAGAACTAGCAGTAATTTCGAGATGACTGTAAATATTATGTAACATAAATAATAGTGCATCATCTACCCCCACATCCTTCCTATATGCAAATTGCAAGGGATCCTGAAAAACAGACACCTGCCTAGTCAGATGATCAAGTACAGCCCTCTCAAAACATTTCATAATGTGTGATGTCAGAGCTATAGGCCTCAGATTAGCAAGACTATTTGACACCTTGGCTTTTTTAGGAATAGGAATAAGGCAAGATGTTTTCCACATAACCGGTATTTTAGCAGAGGACAGAGACAAAGAAAACAGTGAATGAAGGACAGAGCATAGCTGATCAGCACACACTTTTAAAGTACGTGGATGTACACCATCGGGACCTTCTGCCTTGTTTGGTTTAATACGCCTTAACTGCTGACGAACCTCTTCCATACTAAGATTAATAGCTGAACTACAGTCCTCAGAACTGCTCTGCCTTAGATTAGAGAGGACATTCTCATGTACAGAAGAGAAATCGCATTCATCAAACCTGGCAAAAAAAAGTATTGGCATCATTAGCCTGTATACCCAATTTACATAAACTGGGATTACTAGTCCCATATCCAGTAATACGCTTCATACCATTCCATAGACCTCGTGTGTTGCTAATGGACATTTTACCTTCAACACTTTCCTTATATTTTTGTTTGCCCTGTCTGATGATGACTTTCAACTCCCTTTGGGCAACTTTAATCCTTTCTTTATCACCACAATAAAAGGCTGCTTTCTTATTATTAATAGCAGCTAGAGATACAGGAGTCTGACAAAAAAAAAAAAAAAACCAGTCAGTCCATACAGATTTCTGAAGAGACAGACAAAGTATACAGTCTAGAGGAGAATAAATCCTGTTGTCAAATTAAGCTACAGTGACTTTGGCCAACCCAAGAATCAACAATTTACCATTATGCATCAAAGGATGGTGACACACATTAAAGATACAGCAGTCTGGAAGAATCAGCAGTGTCAGACTTTATGGTGTCACCCGATGGCCAAGTGTTCCAACTGTGCCAGTTTCAGTTCTGCTGCT
Organism: Carassius carassius; assembly: GCF_963082965.1. Lineage (NCBI taxonomy): Eukaryota > Metazoa > Chordata > Actinopteri > Cypriniformes > Cyprinidae > Carassius > Carassius carassius. The sequence goes on along the minus strand of NC_081759.1, from coordinate 13,664,080 downwards.
ACCTTCAAATGCACTGTTCAGATCTAATCCATCCTCTCTTGAGGACATGAGAATTTTAAGCAGGGAGAGTCTAACCCTGGGTAAATTTGGGTGGGTTATTTAAGCCTTTAAAATATTTCTAGTGCGATAAATCCCTGTGTATTTTGATTGATTTAGAAGTTTGTTTGTTTTTTACAATTGTCACCTATATTTATAACCTTCAGTATGCAAATATGGGTTAGCTAAATCATTTGTGTTGATTGGTTTTGTAAATGTAATGGTCCCACCCCCTTAACTGGTTGGTGTAATATGATTGGTGGATTAAGATCCGTTTTAAGGGGAGAACCATTGAATAGAGGAGGAGAAAACAAGCTTGAGGAAATAAAATGGAATAACATCTTTCGAGCTGCAGTTAAATCAAAATATAATTAAAATTTTATATTTTACTTCACTAACATGTCTACTAGTACTTACGCAAACGTTGATCACACTACAAACAATACAAAACTATAATGTTATAAGAAACAGAAAAAATTAATTCATTGTTTACCTGGGTCTTTAGCATATGATTAGCTCACCTCACCTTTTATCTGACAAGTCATTGGGTTTGAGTCGTTCTTTCGTCACGTGACAGCCCCATAAGCTTTAACCTATGCAGTCTGAGCCAGAAAGAGAATTTTATTATTTCATCTGTCGAGTCATCGGGTTTGATTCGTTCCTTCATCACCTGACAGACCCATAAGCTTTAACCATAGACTGTATAAAAGCCTTTAACCTATCGTTCATTCTTTTGTCACATGACGTGACAGCATTGGATTGAAAAATTAAGCTCCCTTACAAACAAGTGCATAGTTATTATTATTATTATTATTATTATTATTATCATCATCACTGTCATCATTATTATTATTATCATCACTGTCATCATTATTATAATCATTATTTATTCTTACAGTTACTGCATTTCTGGTCTCAAAATGTAGCTTTGTACTTCTTACAGTTTATAAATGTGTGAATTTCTGTCATGATGGTTATTTTCCATACACTGAATGTTGTAACAAAGGTAATAAAGAGTTGGTTATTATTATTAAGTCTCTTTTCGACTCAGACTGCATAGGTTAAAGCTTAAAGACTGCATAGGTTAAAACTCGAAGACTCGATAAATGAACAAATCAATTCTCTTTCTGGCTCAAGACTGCATTGGTTACGCTTATGGGTCTGTCACGTGATGAACGAATGACTTTCCGGCTCAAACTGCATTGACTGAAATAGGTGAACTACTAGACTTATTCCAGTACAGAACCTATAGAATTTTGTGCATGTGTGACTGAACGAATCACTCCCCAAGACGACTCGTTCTTCCCGAGTCAATTTAAAAATTCGATTCAAAATGAAGAACCGTTCATGAACAACCCATTACTACACGGGATACAATCACACCGGTGTGATTAGATCATTTCATTGCACATAGCATCAGCTGCTAAATTCAAATTTGTGTTCACTGGCTGGCAATGAGCCAGAAACAGACACGTTTGTACAGCGCTGCATTATAGCCAATCACACACAATTTGGTTTTATTTAAGTTACTTACAATATTGTTATTAAATTAACATTAAATACAAAGTCAGTCGTATTAAAAATATTTTATGGCATGACACCCATATCTGATAGGCTACTTAAGTAAAAAGTCGGGATTTTATGTGTAGTTAATAGACTTTTTTTATTTGATATTTAAATGCCAGTTATGGTTATTGTTATTGTCCCAGTTGCTCTTACAGCAAACTGTAATTTCAGTAGTCATCTGCAGATGCTGAGATACATTGGAAACAATTCACTCAGAATCAATTTTAATTCAGCAGTTTCCTTTATCGAAGTGTTTGTCATCAATACATTGGATACTTATACTGTATATAATCTATTTATTTATTGACCTATTTATTTCTATTTTTTCTATTTATATATTTATTGAGATTTTACTATTTATATATTCACTTACTGAGATTTGACTATTTATTTATTCACTTATTTATTTTGACAATAAAACATTATAGTTTTTATACTTACACTTACCTGGTGTATTTACCTGGATTCACCATACTTACCTGTAGGCTTAGCTTGTAAATAGTAGTAATACCAGAGGTCTGACAGACATACCATCAAAACCTGGTGCTCCACATTAACAGAACTTGAGAGCTGGAACTCTTGAGAGAGGGCAGGGGATGCCACACACATATTCACATATTCTCTCAGAAGAACATTTGAGTTTACATTAAAGTCTCTATTTTCTGTTGAACCGCATTTGGGTCCTCACTTACCTCTCTAACAGAAGAATCTTACCAGATATGGGCAGACATGAGGAGGCTGAAAAGTGCACTTTTCATGTGTCCTCCATCACTTTTCTTGGTTCAGTTATCTCTGCAGAGGGCATTGGGATGGATCCCGCTAAGGTCCAAGCCGTCATTGATTGGCCCGTTCCTAAGTCACGCGTCGAGCTTCAGCGCTTTCTCGCCTTCACTAATTTCTATCGACGCTTCATCCGTAATTTCAGTCAGGTGGCCGCACCCCTTACTGCCCTTACTTCTGTTAAGACGCGCTTTAGATGGTCCGATTCTGCCCAGGGGGCTTTTGATCTCCTTAAGAATCACTTTACATCCGCGCCCATCCTTGTTACACCTGACTTTTCTAGACAGTTCGTAGTCAAGGTTGACTCGTCAGAAGTGGGCGTGGGAGCCATTCTTTCTCAACGCTCTCTCTCTGACAACAATATCCACCTGTGCGCGTATTTCTCTCATCGCCTATTGCCGTCTGAACGTAACTATGATGTGGGGAACCGCAAACTGCTCGCCATCCGCCTAGCTCTAGGCGAGTGGTTGGAGGGTGCCACTGTCCCTTTTATCATTTGGATGGACCATAGGAACCTAGAGTACATTCGTTCTGCCAAACGACTTAACGCGCATCAGGGTTGTTGGGCTTTGTTTTCCGCTCGTTTTGATTTGTATTATTTCATATAATCTCTAAGAATACCAAGCCTGATGCCTTATCTCGTCTCTTTAATTCTTCAGAAGTCTCTAAGGCCCCCGAGGGAATTGTCCCTGAGGCACTTCCTATCCCTTCTTGACCGTGGTCACACATAGCCTTAGATTTTATTACCGGGCTTCCCCCATCGGCGGGTAAGACAGTTATCCTCATGGTTATTGATCGGTTCTCTAAGGCGGCTCATTTTATTCCCCTCGCTAAACTCCTCTCCGCTAAAGAGACGACTCAGATAATCATCGAAAATGTTTTCAGAATTCATGGTCTTCCGTCGGACATAGTTTCGGACAGAGGTCCACAGTTCACGTCTCAATTTTGGATGAGTTTTGTGGTTTGATTGGGGCGTCCGTCAGTCTCTCGTCCGGCTTACACCCTCAGTCTAACGATCAAGCCGAATGGGCCAACCAGACTGTTGGTCGCATTTTACACAGGCTTTCTTTCCGGAACCAGGCGTCCTGATCAGATCCTGATCACCCATAACTCGCTTCCTTCGTCGGCGACCGGTCTGTCTCCTCTTAAATGAAGCCTGGGGTACCAGCCTTCCGCGTCTCCTCTGAGAGACCTGCGGCCTGTCGCCGCTATATCTACAGCCCCAGACTGCTGCCAAAGAGACCTTTTTCGAGTTATCTGCTGATTTTTCTGTTTAGTTTTTTATTGCCGTCTCTGCGGGTCGCTTATTTGCCTTATTCTCTCAGAAGAACATTTGAGTTTACATTAAAGTCTCTATTTTCTGTTGAACTGCATTTGGGTCCTCACTTACCTCTCTAACATATACCAAATTTGTGTGCCATATTTTCCGGACTATAAGTCACACATTTTTTTTCATAGTTTGGCTGGTCCTGCGACTTATAGTCAGGTGAGACTTATTTATCAAAATTAATTTGACATGAACCAAGAGAAATGAACATAACCGCCTAGAGCCGCGAGAGCGCCCTCTCGTGGCTGTAGACGGTAATGTTTTCTCTTGGTACTAAATAAATGCGACTTATATATGTTTTTTTCCTCGTCATGACGTATTTTTGGACTGATGCGACTTATACGAAATATACGGTATGTATCCTGCTTCCGATCTACATCTTTGAGTGGCAGTTGGTGGTCTGTGAGGACCTTAGATATCCATATTTGATTAGCATGATAATAGCCATCGCTGCAGAGTTTGCTGGTTTGGTGGCCCCTCAGTATTATAAGATGGTCACACACAGGTTTGAAGCCTCAGCATAACTAATTTACAGCAAGAACAGAATACCAGCTGGCAGTTCCAGTCAAAATTGGTTAGGATTTGGAACAGTTCACTCAATCCAAAATCCCATCAAAAATACACTGTATATTCTGAATATTATTTAAGTGTCAAACATGCATACACTGAATGTTATGGAAACCCATGTGGTCATGTAATAAAACACATTTTAAAACTAAAACTCACAAAAGCCAAAAGCAACAGTATGCAAACAGGATGATTTGCTTTGCTTTCAGCTTGTGAGAAAAAATGGTTTAACTAGGGGAGGTGTTCTAGTTTGGAAAGAATGGGAAATTTATTCTGCATGAAATTTTAATAATGAGATTCAGTTTCTTTCAAAACTGTAAATGATGCATATTATGTAGAAATTCATCAGGGCTAATGTCTATGCAGATGGTAAACACAAAGGAAAAATAGAAACAAAGAGGCACTGCAGCTAGGAAAACGATGAGGGTTTTCTTTTTTAGACATGTCTGAACTTGCTTTAAAGCACTGAGACACATTTGATTGGAGTTCAGTGTTCTCATTCAGTAAACAAGAGTGTTTCAATGCCATGAAATGAGATTTTTTGAGATTATGAGAATTTATATAACTGTTTGACATATTACAAATATCTAATTTTAAAAGGCAATAAAGGAATAGTTTAACAAAACAAAAAATCTGTAATGTATTCATCCTCATTCTCATTCTTTTATAACAGTGGTTATCAACCACATTTCTCACATGGAACGTTATGAAAGTCAGTAAATTATGGTAACTTGCTTGAATAAAATAATTATTAAATAATAATAAAAAAAATTGAAACAAATTGAAAAAGAAAGAAAGAAAATAATGCAAGACAGGGTGGTTAAAAGTGGTCAAAGTAATTCTGCACACATAAAAGTACAGTGTACCTATATGGTACAACTTGCATGGTATTGTTTACAACTACCTTGGAGGAATATAAAAGGCACAATTATCAGTGATATATAAAAACAATCGACCACAGTACTTGCAAGAACATGTTTTGTAGGTGCATAAATCGTGAAAAAAGTGAACCTGTAGTAGAACAGGTATAATGCTAATAAACAGAAATAATTAAAATCATTATGCTACAACCCAAAGGCTCAGAGCTGTGGATGGGATTATAGTGGTGTAATTACCTTGTATATTGCCTGCAGGTCTGTCTACTCAGCTCTAAAATGCAAACATTGTGGGTGAATGTTGTTGCTCAAGTTTTGTCAACTACAGTAACTTCTTGCTATTGCCTAATTCATTTCTATATAGAGCGCTATAGGTGAAAATTCAAAACAAAGCAGCATCATTTCAGGACAAACTGTTCCACAATAAGTCATAAACAGCCTCCATCAGTGGAATGATGGAGGATGCCTGCAGCTGATGACCTGGAACACAGCCAACATCAGCACACTTCCATCAGGGAGAAATCCATACTCTTTTTGTCTGCTTATGAGGGATACTCGTGAGGGATGTCACAATGAGTTTGGCTAATTTATGATTATGCAATTCTCTCCTCTTGCACTGGATATGAAAAGCACTATGTGCAAATCAGACTGAAAAATATGCTTCTGAAAGAGAATATGGAGTACTAAGAATATTAAAAGTATTTAAAAAAAACTACTTAGTTTACTATTATTGCTATTATTATTATTATTATTATTAAGGCTGCTTAAATGTACTTAAAATTAGTTTTATGAACATATTTCTTAACACACTTGAGTACACTTTCAAAAAGGGCACCTTGTAATAATGTCACAAGTTTTTAAAGTATCCATATATAAGAAATAATTGAAATTACATTTAAACATATACTTACAACAAGTCTTAAGTGGATCAAAGAAGCATTCTCAAGCTCAACTAATTGTACTTAATAAAAAATAAAATACTAAATTTCTTTTAAAATGGTATACAGCTGTTTTAATGCTTATTTTCCAGAAAAAATGTTAATGTACTTCAGCTGCTGCTGTTCATACTGTACTCAGTATTGGTATTATTGTACACTTTTACATATAACTAGTCCCAAATCTAAAATGACCCATATTATAAGTTGTGTGTTAAAGATCACTTAAAAAAGCCCATATTTGATCTGAAGAATTTTACACCACACACAAATTGGTTATCCAGCAGTTCTTTGTGGTAGTTTAGGTGCTATATAGCACTGCTAAGTGGTTCTTCAGCTCGTAATCATAAGGGAACCAATTTAAAAGCTATATAGCACTTATAAAGAACATGTAATGGTTCTTCAGTGGTTGTTTGGGGTGGTTAAGGTGCTAAATAGCACCATATTTAAATATATAGGTGCTATGTAGCACTTAAAGTGGTTCCCCTAAGATTACAAGGCAAAGAACCACTTTAAGCGCTGTTTAGCACCTTTTTAGAATATTAAAGCACATGCTTTTATTGTGTGTTCCATACATCCCTGGTAACGGAATATTTGCAATTTAAGAACATTCAAAACTATTGCTAATCTTCTCATACATTTATCTAAGTAACTCAATAAGAATAAGCAGTATACTACTCCAATAGATTGTGCTGGCATTTTAAAAGTGACGTGACATTCAGCCAAGTATGGTATGCTAGTTAACATTATTGTCCACACTACTGCCTGTCTGAGGTTTGCCAAACTCCACCTAGATGATTCATGTGGCTACTGGAAGAATGTGATACATTAATATATTGCTTTACATTCTAATGTCACGGTAACATTGGTTGCAGTTATTTTATAACATAGCTTTATTTTAAAAAATTCTAGCAATAAAATACTGTAAGCTCTCTGTATCCTTTGGATGGTACTCACAATAGGGGATTTCTGCCAGTTAACCTCCCCCATTATCAGGCCACCCACATTCACAGTCATGTGGCTGGGATAGGCCATTCTAAATGAGTCAAGTGTACTCCATATTGAATCCTGACTGAAAGGGAATAATGGAAAACAGGAAATGGCCCCTCCTTTGATATGACCACTAAACTTATCTTGGAGTGCTATAGATTTTGCAGATGTTGAATGAAACCTGCCCACAAAAGACTGAAGGAAATCTAATTTCTTATACTTTTGAGAGAAAGAAAGGTTAACATTGTCTAAATGTCGATGTGTGAAGTTCCTTTATAAAGTTAGTTTTATAAAGAAATAAATTCATAAAACAATATAAAGAAAGAGATAGTTTATAAGTTACTGGTTATAAATGCAATAGTCATTTATTTTGCTCTAAGCCAAAAAGAAAGAAAGAAAGAAAGAAAGAAACAAAATATTTTCTTAGAACATAAGGTTGAAATCAGGTGACAAGATCAAACTGCATTTACCTCCCCTCACAGACAGCATGGTATATGCAATTGTATTGCCCTTTCATTCAATTTCTTGTCTTTTCCTTGAAATTCATTATTGAGAATTTTATGAGGAAAATGTGGCAAAATTAAGATTAATGTGCCCCAGTTAAATGTTTTTTTTTTGTGTTTGTTTTGTTTGTATCACTGCTTCACAGTGTCCTCTTTAGTGCACCATCCTTAGTACTCATTGATACACTGAGGACATTTTCTGCTCTATTCTGAGAAGGCTAAGTGTTCCAGAACTGAGAAACAGGGTGACTGTGGAAGAAATTCAGCTTGATTTAATTAGGCAAACTGAACAGGGAGTTAGATTGAAAAAGTTGCATGAGACTCTTATGCTTACAATATTTATTTATGCTTTATGCACAATCTGCAAGAAAGCAAAGAAACATTCTAACAAAACCGTCAGGAAATAAACAATTTAAAAAATGTGAATCCTCAATGGCTCTTCATAAAAAGTTGTTACTTTGATTTTTACTATGGCAATAAATGATTACCATATTCATGCACCTCAATATTTATATCAAGAAACATAAAATATCATACCATATCATTTTACTTGTATTTTTGGCACCATGCTGGATAACCAAGTTGTTCTCATCTTGTTTTATTTTACAACCCAGCTTTTACATTTGACATCATTTGGCAATCAAACACGTTGCTAAATTATTTTTCAGTAAAAGAAACTTGTACCACTTAAAAAATAAATAAATAAATAAAAAGAAGAAGAAAAAAAGAAGAAGAAGTGACATGGGTTATTTATTTCAACATAATGTAATGATTTTATGTTATTCAGTACCGCAGTATCAAAATACTGTGACATCTGATACATCACTGAACTTTTCTCAGAAGAGGGACATAGGCAGTATATTAGATTGCTACATTGTGATTAGGATAACAGCTATTTTTTATTTTATAATAGTTATCAGGGCTAACATTTTGCTCGAGAAACACCCCACATGTGGAAGTTATATAACTCTACTGTGACAGACTAGCGCGGACGCAACCAGGCATATCCAGACGTTTGGCCCATAGGCATCTGTAGTATTATGAGAATATATTCACTATAGGGGCGGGGCCAGAGAGGGGGACTGTCGCTGACGCAACCCAGAAGGCGTGGTCTGTATTCTGGCGTTCCAGCCATTGAGAGGATTCAGTGTGCGGTCGGTGACTCGGGCGGAGTCGGCTTTGCTTTCGGGAAACGAGCTCAATCATTAAGTTAAAGTACGGTATTAAAAAAAAAAACACACACACACAAACTCAGCGTGTTGAAATTGATCTAACCTCTGGATTTTACTTCCCCGATGAAACGTCGTATGAGGTGTGTTTTATAGCGGTTGTGGTGAGTGGATTTGTTGGAGGGCTGGCTAAACTGGAGTTACGGGAAGCGAAGGAGATTTTCTCGGGCCTGGTTTTAATGAACAACTTACTAAAGTTCGCAGATATACTTCAGCTGCTCTCTATTTTCACCATTCCCCGGTACGTATGCCAGTTCTATGAAATATGCAATGTATTTAGGATTGGTAGGTATTGTAATGTTGAGTTTATGGGAGGTTTAAAAGGATATCTTTACTGTGTCGATTGTTCCATTACAGCGTGTCCCAACTGGCTGTACGCGCTCACTTCACGTTATTGACTCAGGCGATTTATTTTCTAGAGCAACCGTGCGTTTTATCGTTGTAATTGAAGTATAATCGTTTTTAATTTATTTTGCATTTATGTATTTCGCTATAATAATAATCAGTTGTATTATTTAAGGCTAACGTTAGCAAATAATATGCTAACCCAGACCGGTGTTACGGTTTAACTGGTTACCGTGTTATCTGGTGACCAACTTCCTGGTTTAGGTCTCCGCTGCAGATGTGCTGGAACGACGACAGCAGATTCGGTGATTCTGAAAGCACAAACTGACGTGATATTAAGTGTCTAATAAACGCAGACATGCTCATTGCATGATTCTAATATTCTTGAAAAGATTACAAGTTATTAGTATGATCGCCCGTTTCGCGGCTGAAGTAAGTAGGATAAACAAAAAAAAAATACAAATAAAGTACGCCTGTGTTGGCGCGGGTTTCGAACATGTGCTAAGATATAAAGGTAAATCAGTAGCAAAACTCGAGAGGTTGAAGATCTGAATGTGAGAACTTGTCATATTAATATTTGTATTTGTAAGTTAAAATTTACACTCACAGCTTTGATTGTTTTGAATTGGAAGTTGTAGATTAATAGTCACAAATGTGTAGAATGACATTCACACAAAGAAAATGACATACACACATGTTTACTACATATTTACCTTTGCACTTTACTTCAGTTTCGCTGCACAACGTCAAGTCGGCACTTACAACCTCTCAGATCTGGAAGTACAAGTTCAAATCCAAGCGCTCTGACTTTTGCTACTCTTTTTGCGGTATTCTGTTGCAAAACTCACTTGTGCACTTGTATATGCAGATGTGAGATAGCAGAGCTGGGGGCGGGGCTTTGGTGCGAATGAAGACATTTTATTGGTTGATGCCCGACCAATGAACAACGCCAACTGTTTTCACTGAATATCCTTAGCTTTGACAGGATTTTAAGACACTGCATTAATTTTGCCATTCAGGTATTATCTAGTAGACAAATAATGCAACATATTTTATATGTATATCCCACTGCATATTGCAGAGTAAACTCGCTGTACCAGAACATGCTTTGATCTCACTGCCACGCGGTCACGTGGTTCATGGAGCTATCAATAGTACTAAACTAAACGTTTAGTCAATATGTTTGAAATGTATTAAATGGGACAGGCAGTAGTTTCATTATATTTGCAGCAATTTCTAGTAAATTGTAACACATAAAGTGCATTGATTATGCATGGATAACTACGTTGACTAATGACTATGCGTTACAATAGCATTTTAAACTGGAAAATGGAACAGCATTATGTTCTCATACTCCTCCTTGGCAGTTAAATGTAACTAAACAATTAAGTGTAACTTTTAACCAATAAAATAACTGTACTACATGTTAACTCAGTCCTGTTTAGTTAATTTGAAGAGATCATGGTACTAAATAATATGCGCAATAATTATGATCCATGAATGACCATTTGAAATATAAGATTTTCTAATATGGTTATTATTTATACTACAATAACTGTAGTATTTAGTTTTAAATTCCAGTGCAAAGAGGCTCGCTTTAAATTAGAGGCATTTGGTGGACAGAAAGATAATATTCATATGCAATTCCATTGCTTAAACACTAGATGGCCTTGTTGATGGTTAATAAATACATGTATTTAGCTCTACTAGCTGCTCAAAACAGTAGGCTATTTCTGGTCATAAGTGCTTATTTTTTAGGTTTTGCTGTTTAATGTACATTTAGACATTATTAAACACTCGATTTTTATTTTTTTTTTTAAAAATAATAATAATAATGTTGCATTTAAAAAGATTCATTACTGACAAGCAAATTAGGAATTTAACCCAATGAAGATGTTAAAATTATTTTTACAAAACATAAAAATAATAAAAACAGCATTATATTGCAACTCTGGTACAGTGATATGCAGTGGGATATACATATAAAATATGTTGCATTATTTGTCTACTAGATAATACCTGAATGGCAAAATTAATGCAGTGTCTTAAAATCCTGTCAAATCGTGCAGCTGCTGAATCAAGGAAATGTGACCGTGTTAACTTGTGACCTGTGTTTACCTATTATGAAAATAAACCATAGCAGAACACTGACTACATTTTATGGTTTATGATGTTAAAGAACATTTCATGACGTCTCAGACAACTGTACATTTGTGGCTATTGTGGTTTAATTATAAACGCTATCATTAACTCATATTTACCATAGTAAAAACATGGTACATTTTCTTCAGAGACTGTTGTTTTATTTATTTATACAAGTATTTTAAATATTAGCTTTATTTAATTAAAAATTTGTATATAAATGTAATAGTTTGTACCTTGAGACTTGCGTTCAATAGCCAATTACTTAAAAAATATAAACAGTATTTTCTGCTTGTGAATATATTCGCAAACAGAAAATTCCGTTTATTTCATAATAATATTTAGTTGTATAGTTAATATTTCAAATACTTGTATAATCAAATAAAATACCAGCTAGTGAACGCAGATAACAAGTTAACACGTTTATAAAGTAATGATTATACGCAGCATTTCCGCTAGCATAATCTTATACGTTTACACTTCATTCAAATCAAGTCACGCTTCCAAAGTAATGCTACGAGAAAATAACGGCAAGTTACATTCATGTAATGAAACAACAGTCTCTAAAGAAAATGTGTTCGAAACCCGCGCCAACACAGGCATACTTTATTTATTTATTTATTTTTTGTTTATCCTACCTACTTCAGCCGCGAAACGGGCGATCATACTAATAACTTGAAATCTTTACAAGAATATCAGAATCATGCAATGAGCATGTCTGCGTTTATTGGACACTTAATATCAGGTCAGTTTGTGCTTTCAGAATCGCCGAATCTGCTGTCGTCGTTCCAGCACATTTGCAGCGGAGACCTAAACCAGGAAGTTGGTCACCAGATAACACGGTAACCAGTTAAACCGTAACACCGGCGCAAGATTAATATAAATCTATAAATAAATGCGTTTCCGATTAACGCCACAGGTCATGAGATTACAGCCAGTTCGATTTTATTGCTTCTATGGTGAGTGATTTGTATCTTATTTGATTGTGGTTTTCAGTCTTAGTGCACTTTAATACTACGAAGTTAGACTTTATTTTTATTATTTTTTTAATTGTATTTTTTTATTTAAACAAATCACAAGTTAGTTTCTGCTTGCTAAATGGTTTACGTCTGATCTTAAAATAACGCCAAATATTTATTGTAATCCGTTAACTTGAAACTCAATCGACAGTTTTGCACGGGCAGCATCGTGACTCTTTGGAGTTTCTTCTTTGCCATTTGTTCTATTTGCACTTGTCCAAAAAAGTGTTTATCTGCATTTGTGTATTGTTATCCATTCGATGCTTTCTGAGTCAGTTTGTCATTTTTCTAAAAAAAAAAAAATTTCTCTAGGATGTGGTGTTAAAAACGTCAATCATTTACTCTAAAGCTACAACATATTTTAACCTATTGTTGTTTATTCTGCACACTTGATTTTTGTTTCTATTTGTTGGATTTTTTTGTTTTGATTTGCACACAATCGAAGACAAGTACATTTACAGTGTTTTCCCCATGGAAGTTGAGTCTGTGTGTAGTGTGGTGTGTGTAAAATGGCTTTTCTTCTGCTGTTTTTTTCAGGTTCGAGTTATTCTGTGAGATTCACAGGATAAGGCCTCATACAGATGGGAAAAGTGTGTATGAAGCACCTTGAAGGTGCACCCAATCATTGGACTATTAGTTTTACATAATCTACTCTTCCTTAGAGACTACAATGTGGATGGTGTTAATAAAGGCTTAAAGTCTTAGGAAGGAAAAAGAAAAAAAAACTTTTTTTTTTTTTTTTTTTTTTTTTTTTTTTTTTTTTTTTTTTACTCTTGCCTCACATCCAAATATTGGTTCAAAGAACCTATAATTTTTGTGACACCAAAAGTTTGAGACGACACCATCAAAATGAGTGCAGAAGGATATCAGTACAGAGCACTGTATGACTATAAGAAAGAGAGGGAGGAGGATATTGACCTGCATTTAGGGGACATTCTTACAGTCAATAAAGGTGCACTACTCTCAGTTGGTTACACTGAGGGGATGGAGGAGAGACCAGATGAAATCGGATGGCTGCCTGGCTTTAATGAAACCACTCAGGAAAAGGGGGACTTTCCTGGTACGTACGTGGAGTTCATCGGGAAGAAAAAGATTTCTCCACCAACTCCCAAACCAAGACCCCCTAGGCCTCTACCAGTGGCCCCAGGGCCTGCAAGGCCAGACTCAGACTCTGAGCAAAGTAAGTGAGCTTTTGGTGGGGGGTGGTTCAGCACATTTTTTTTAACCACATTGAGTCCTCAGGAAATGTTGCTAACTCAGCCTAATCCTACGTTGGCTACATAAGGACCCCAGCTTGGTGCACTATGGTCCAAATGAGCTTGAGAATTAAAAATATTTATTTCTCAAACCCTCTACATGTCTACCATTTTGAGCTGCTGTTTAGATAGTTGCTTAATTCCACAGAAGCTGTCTATAGTTAACTTTTAGATAATATTTGGTCACCAGAGTTGACCTTAACCAGTGGTCACAAAGCAGGTCTTCCTTTATATACAGTATAAAAATTGTCATCAACCATTTTAGCTTGGTTTCGTTGGATCTCAGCGTGCATAATTCTCTTTCCTCTTAACTAGATTCATTCATGTTGATGCCAAACCCACGTGCCTCTCTCAAAATACTCACTCGCCACTTTTTCCATTTTCGTAACTAGTGACCAGATTTTACACCACTATTTCATCAAGAGATTGGATTTATAGCTGCAGCACACAAATGTCCCCTGAATATTTAAGGCTGTTTTAGGTTTGCACTGGGCTTTGATTCGTAATTGCAAACATGGCTGGAAGCCGAGATCTGGATGAAGGCCTGCACACAGTAGTTTGTAATTGTCTGGCGTGGCTGCATCTTTCACACAGCCACAGTATGAGCATTTAGAGCCCCCTATGGCTCCTTCAACATATCTCCCAGGGGCCGTTTCACCAAGGAGGTTCAACCAACTCTGAGTTTATACTTGAACTCTGAGTTGACTTAACCTGAGATGGGAAACTCTCAGATGATTTAATCAACTCTAAATTGACTGACTCTGAGTTAAGCGCGTATACCACAACTACAAAAAGCCGTCTGCATAAGTCAGACTCGATACAAATGTAATTCTTCTCAGTGTTATAATTTCACAGGTGAACTGGCAAAACGTTAGATTAGTGTACTAATATTTAATCATTTTATGGTATCTCATGGGCAAAAAAATATATGTAAAATAATAATATTAATAATAATATTTTAAGTGCATTTTTCTTTTTCTACTTTTTCCCTCATTTCATTTAACATACTCAGAGTTTTCACTTAACCTCCTTTGTGAAACGGCCCCCAGATCTCTTAATCTGTTGTTTTGGTCTACGCTGTCTTCATATGCCAACTGTTACATTTCTTTTCTAGTCTAAAAAGGTTTCATCTTTATATTTATTGTACATGATACAATACAATTTCTAAGTGCTTTCATTCTTGAACGTTTGTGGACCCAAATCCATTTGACAAGTTTCCATTTAGTTTGTTTGAGTTTAGTTTGTGTGGGAATGTTTGTCAACAGTCAGTATCTTTACTCTTCCATTTGGTGATATTAATGGTAGAGAAAGTATTTACATTTTAAAGTGTGTTAAATTTAACCCAGTTTCCCATATACAGCCAGTATTCTTATGAATTTTTTTTCCTTGTTTGCCTCAGTGGCCATGGTGACAACTAAGTTAGATGTTTTTCACGTTATGAAACATAGATTATAAGTGAGATATGCCACTCAGAATCATTGCTGTTGAAAAGCAGTGGCAAACTTGTTTGCTACTTCCTTGTCCTATGTGGTTTGATGCATAAAACCACACAAAAACTTCTACTTTTCCTGGAGGTCACGATTGCTTAAGCAGCATGACTGGGGATAAGGTGTCACTATGGCCTCTTTCTATTCTGAATGACCATTCGGAGGGGAGAGATATAGAGAACAGGGTTTTGTGGAATGTGAACCAGAAGCAGATCTGGATGATGGCCAGAGCTCTTGGCATTATGCTTCTCACACAGGAGAAACAGGACTCAAACCCTGAAGCCCCCCCACACCACCACTAAAGCCACATATAATTCCAACTCTAAAGCCTAAGCACCTTTGACTTGGCTGTGACAATTTAAAGGACTGAAACCTGAGGCTGTTTTACACGGTACACTTTTAGGTAGATGATTTTAGTCTTACTAGAAAATGTCTGGTTTTTCTTCCTCATTTAAAATGACTAACTTATACTTGTTTTTCCTGAATTTCCCTTAGTAAGTTTATTTGCATTACTGTTGCATAAAGAATCAGTGTAGAGTGAAGTGAAATGCCAGAAAATGATTTTCAATATTGATGCTTGAAGTATTTCTTATTGTGACAAATGTTATTTCTTGTGAAACTCCAGAGCCAACTGAGCTCATTTAGAAATGTGTTCCCCTTTTTCTTTAAAACTAAGAAAATAGTGTCATATAAATTGTGTTATCCACAACATAAAAATGGTACTAACGGGAATATTTAACAAAGACTCACAGCATTATAGACTAGACTGTGATTTAATGTGTGATAGGAACTATTGCATCCTAAATCCTAGAAATGAAAATGTTCTTTTCGGTTCCGAAAGCTGTACAAGTCAGTCCCTAAACATACATTAGTCCCTAAAAATATATACAGGTGTATCTCAGTAAATTAGAATGTCATGGTGCATCTCAAATTAGTTCATAGGAAAAGTTTATTTATTTCAGTAATTCAACTAAAATTTTGAAACCCGTAAAATGACATTCCCAGAATTTTTTTTTGCGTGACAGCCTACATCTAAGTTTCATTATTTTAGTGTTACCATAATGGTATGGTAATGGTTTATTTTTTTATTTATTTTTTTACCATAACCCCCCCGCCCCAATACTGTGTACCGTGCAGTTAAAAGTCATTACTACTAAGATCACTGTGAATGTATTGTGTATTACATTGTATTGTGTTATGGCACACTGGTTTCCCTTCTTATTGCCTCGCTGTGTTTCAGATTTATTAACTGCCACTGAATGCTCTTCCAGACTTTTTTTCGTTCTCTGTCCGCCCTAGCTCTCTTATTTCTCCATCTTCCTCTTTGAATTTTTTGATTCTTCTTCTGTGGTCCAACCTGACGACTGGGTTTAAGGGGAGTGTTCAGCTTGGGGCCTCTAGCTTTCTCTCTCTCTCTGAGCCGCAGGGGCTCACTTCAGAGAACAGCAGATGTGGAATTCCAGTCCATACCGGCTCCCAGGCTGTTTTTTAACACTAACATTCTCCTTTCTGTGGGCCTCTGGAGTGAGAGGATCCGTATTTGCCCAGCCCAGCTTTTTGCACAAATCTTGTTCTATTTCTTAACCCATTCTTGCTAAAGCTTTCGACTGCATTCAGGTTCCACAAAATCTATGGCTCAATTTTTCCTTCATTTGGGTTCCAAGTCAGACTTATGATATATAATTATTATTATTTTATTTTTTTCTTTGCGTGACTTTGACCAGGGAATTAGATCTTTTATGGCTTAAACTTCTTCTATTCAATGAAAATTAGAGTTCCTCTTTATCTGCAACTGTTCTGTTTTATTGCATTGAGAATTGTGAGGCTGAGCTGGTAAACATATGGCATGAGCATTTGACCATTTTTTTAATGTAATATTGCAGTGATTATTATAAATTATTCATCCATGCACATCATTATTTTAAGAAATTCATATGCCCTTGTAATAAATTTCAAATTACTTCCCCTCCCTTTTCTCTGATAACATATGGTGCAAAAGTGGGACAATCCATCACTCACATTCGATCGCAGAAATAGCAAACAACAACAATCAAATGATCAAATCAATTCTTGAAGGACCAAATTAAATCTGCCCTACTTTTTTTCTCATTCAAGAAGCTGTTTCACTTGGATATGTTTCTCACAATAGGGTAGGCTATTACAACTTCTGTTTCATACAACTTATATAGTGGAAAGATTTTTTTTTTCTTCAATGGCCAATATATAGTTCAATAATAAATACGAGGAAATGGCTAAATAAATTATAGTTGTAGTGTTTACAAAAGTGGACTAGTCATCCAAAAACTGATTTGTGATTTGATATTTTCATTTTAGCAGTGCTTTTAGTTAGCTTGCTGTGCTTAAAGCTGTTTAAAACATTTTTAAATTTAATTAATTGAGCTTATTTAATGTTTCCTTCTGAATGTTTGAGTGTCCCATCAGTGTTATGTTTAAGAATGTCAAGTTAATGCAATAACATTTTTTTTTTAGAAATTATGTACAGCTTGCTTTAGAAATAAAATGTTCATTAAGGCCAGGACTTCAGTATTCTGTTTAAATGGCTAATTAAAATAGATGTGATCAAACTTTTTAAATGCAAGGCCTAGATTCCTGTGCTTCATAAGATATGGCAGTCTTTTAGCATGTGAGTTGTCAAAGGTGATGCTGTGCTCCGATGTTATCTCCTTATTACTTGTTCTTTTAATTATATCTCAATCTTATTGACAGGCCTCTTGTAGTGGTTGTGCAGTTCCTGAACATTTATTTAAAGAAAGCAGATCACAAATTAATTGACAAAAAAAAAACCTTCCTGTGAGAAAGTACATGTGAAAACTGCCAGGGAGAGCTGTGACAGTTAACTGAAATTGTGAGCTGGTTGGACGAAGGCATTGCTGGTGTTTGAGATAATGTGCTGCTCTCCTTTTTGGGGCCTCTTCAGTTCTTGATTGAGCTGCATGGAGCAGCTCTTTGAGGGAGAATTGTTGCTGGGTTTTGTAAAGTATGTGCACTTTCCTCTAACCAAGCAGTAAACCAGTACATATGGCAAGGTACCTAAAAAGTTAGTACATTTATTGATCTATTTTAGATCATTTTAAATATATTTTTAGGTACCCTAAAACACCGATGGATGGATGGATAGACTATTATTATACATATTATTCTTTATTGAATATATATTACTATATTTAGCATTATAGTAAAATAAGTATAAAGTGACAATGTATTTAAAAAAAAAAATACAAATTTAAACATCACCTTCAAAGTCAACAACTTTGTCTAGAATGCTGCACAGGACATTTTCTCAAATAACTTTGTGAGGTGCATCCTGCTATTTCTTCAAGTTTATTTCCCTGCTAAAGGCATTGTTCCTATGCAGAGTAATGGCACTCATTAGATCATGGTGGTTGTAACCGGGGCAGGACTGGTTTGTGGCTGTGGGCGTAATGGTGCACGTTCCTGTGGCTTAGCTGGAAACTGCTTGTGCCCAGTCACCACATTTAGCATCATGACGAATCAGTACAATTGTCTCTAAGTGCTGGTGCAGTAGGCGGCTGAAAAGTGTTCTTGCAAAAAGAAATCTGTGCTGTTCCAGTTGACTGCGTTTGACAGGGTATGGAATGGCCATTACACATCCACTGTTTTAAATCGACTTGTTCTCTGATGCCAGATAAAGCAAGAAAAATTCTCTATGGCTCCTTCTGAAGAATTAAGTGCTACATTGCATAACAGTCACAAGAGATCATATCTGTTGGAGCCTCTAGGTCAAAAGTGTATTGAAATTGTATAAGGTATAAGCAGTAACATGCAAAACCTGGAAAAGGAACTTGTCATACTGAAAGGACTGGACTTCAGTAGAGGGTTGTTGCAATGGATGTGGTACCGTGGTGAAAGCTGCTGTTTATTGGGATGTGCGTGAGAGTGTGTACATGTGGTCTTCATTAATGATCGCCTCCAGAGACACGGGTCTGAATTGGAAAATCTTCTTACTGAATGACAAGCATGTCTGCTTGGCGGATTAGAAACATGTTGCAAGAGGAGGAGCAAGAGCAGCAGCAAAAAAGCTGAACTGAAATATGCAAAAAGGATAACTGAGTTTTGGTGCTACCCCATCCCCCATTTATCGTTGGCGTGGATGTTGGTTATGTGAAGAGACATGGAAGTGTTTGTATATAATAGAAACTAAACACCAGTGGTGGGAGAGAACAGAGCAGATGTAGAGCCTTTTTCCAAGCCCATGTAGTAGAGTCGAAGTCCAACTTCAAGTTAATTTTACTAATTCAGTTCCTTTGGATTGTTTGTTTAAAAAAGGACGATTTTCCTAGAAGTCCGGACCCTTTTTTCCGTACAGGTTTCTAATGGGTGTTTAACAGCCTTTTTGTTTCAGCAAAAATCTAGTTTACAATGTTCAAGCATCTTTAAGGAAAAATGTATATCTTGTGTCTTGTGACCTAATTGCGATTTGTTTCAAAGTTCTCTCCCCTGTGAGCTTTTGATGTGTGTGCTATCAGAGGCGTTTTCACACACTGTCCTAAGAGAGACACTGTCCCTTTGCTTTTACATTGACTGATTAATCACTGTAATATCTCACATTGCTCACAAGTGCCTTTTTGTCTCAAGTCTTTCTGTTGACAAGTGGGTTGTTTGAAAACCCCTTTCTTCTGTTGGTTTTAGCTGTTAAACTCTTAACTGATAGGACAGGGGTTCTCAAAATCTACATTCAAAGGTTCAAATCTGAATTTTCATAAATATCAAAACTCCGGACCGGAACAATTGATTATTACAAAACTTGTTTTTAATAAACATACATAACCAATAAACACTTTTTCACATTTAATAACAAGTGTAAAAGTGGTAAAATTAATTTAAGTGTTCACAACAGAGGTCGACTGATATGGGTTTTTCTCTGGCCGATGCCAATATTAAGAAATCAGGGCAACGGATGGCCAATGTATGATGCAGTTTTTTTTTTTGTTTGTTTGTTTTTTTGCCGATATGTATCGACGATTTGCTTGAGTAAATGTTTATTGCAGGTTACAAGATAGTAGTAGTAGTAGTAGTAGTAGTCAAGTCAAGTCATCTTTATTTATATAGCGCTTTAAACAAAATACATTACATCAAAGCAACTGAACAACATTCATTAGCAAAACAGTGTGTCAATAATGCAAAAGGACAGTTAAAGGCAGTTCATCATTGAATTCAGTGATGTCATCTCTGTTCAGTTTAAATGGTGTCTGTGCATTTATTTGCAATCAAGTCAATGATTAGTAGTAGTAGTAGTTAGTGTTGTCACAGTACCAAAAGTTCAGTATTCGGTACCGATACCAGTGAAAATCCACGGTTCTCGGTACCAATTTCAGTACCAAAGCAAAACACAAAAATATGCCAATTAAAAAAAAAATAACTTTTTAGCACTAAAAATAAAACCAATGCCATTCTTTATACTTATTTACAATTGTGTTTAAAGTTTTTCTACAAGTTATATAATTATGAAAAACAGTAAACAAGTTTCACCCAAATTTAATTTGTCTTTTAATTTATGAAATTTAAACACATTTTATTTTTGGTAAATAAAGGGGATTTGCTATTAAAATTAAAACATGGAAGAAATATTGTGATTTATTTATTTAAAAAATAAAGTTTTATAAATTTTTTCAACAGTAGTAGCAGTATCACATACATTTTACTAAATAATAGTAATATTTCTAGCACAATGCCTTTATGTAAAAATTAACCTTTAGGCCTAATGAATGCATATTTGTCATTTTAACTGAACTTAAGACTGGTGGTGATGCTTAAGATATTTTTGGTCATTGAGGGTTTCTGTAAAAAAAATAGTAATAGATCATATTAATTATTATTAAAAGATAATACTACTACTAATTCTACTATCATACTAATGTATATACAATGCACTATGAATTGATGAGCTGCTGGGTTCATGAATATTAATCACGTTGTCTGCGTTCGGTCAAACTGATTTGCTGAAATCAAAACAGTGACGGTACTAGATTAGCGCCAGTCAATGAAATTGCCATTTCGCATTAACTCCGCCCACTACCGGAGAAACCGGTATGTCTTCTGCTTGTTCGAAAATGAATATGAATAATTCTAAATGAACTCCATTATTTTGACAGGAGAAGACAACAAAGAATAGTTTACATATAGCGTGTCGATTCAGCGTGGTAAGACTCTAGCTCTCTCTCTCTTTGCATGTGTGAGAAACAGCGCTATCAGTAAAGCGACGGTGAGTTTTGCGCCTTCACAAAGAGTTTACAGAGCGTCAAATACAGGTGCGCTGTGCGTCCATTGAGATGAACTGAAAAGTTCAGATCGCTTGATGGAGAGAGAACTCTGAAGCTCAGATGCTGAAATTAATGCAAGCGTCATGCGCTTCAGTCTATGTAGTAAACAAACCCGCACGTCTCTGCCATTCATTAATTCACACAGAGAAGCGCAGAACACTGATTCATATTTCAAACAACTTTTGCGGCTTAACAATTACAGATACTGGTCCATATGGAGATTTGATTCGATTCATTTATGCTAACAAATTCCATGACTGTCCATATTAAAATGTAAGTTTCATTTTCATGACTGGATTTTGAGATTCCGTCCTCGTTTTCTGCTTCGCGGAAATTATAGCGCTGAAACGGGTTTGAACGGGACCTCGGTACTACCAGTACTTAAAGAAACCTGGTACCGTCACATTTAAATTTTTTTAGTACCGACTTGGTACCGAAGTACCGGGTCTTTTGACAACAGTAGTAGTAGTAGTAGTAGTAGTAGTAGTAGCCTAATTCATAGTAATAATACATGGGTCAAAACTGAAGCAAATTCTCAAAAAAGTTATGAAGCTTTTTGTTTGCTTGCTGACTGTCACACCAGTGTTTCCCACAGACTTGCAAATTCAAATTAATTCTCTGCCAAAAGGAAGCACTGTTGGAGTGGGAGATATAGCGGTTTCCCAGGTAACGGATGCAAACAAATAAGCTACTTCATCAAGCATTACAGGAAAGACTAAATTAAAATGACATTGACCTTTTCTGAAGACTGTCGGTTCTTTTCAAAGATAAGAAGTTTTTTTCATCACACCCACGCTGCATTTTAATTTTGAAACGTACAGTGCTCCGTTTATTAAATGAATTATAAGCCTTTTGGAAAATCTATTTGTAGTCAGTTTTGATGTAGTAACAAGTTGCCACACATAACACTTGGACACTGCTATAAGACAAATGGCCATAATCTAATTGATTGATGAAAATTTTATTATGAAGTGAAGTGTCGCACAATTACATTAAACACTCACTGAATGTCATGACAACAGTGTCACGCAGGAAAACTTTAAATATCTCACCTTCTCTTTTATTTTGGACCATCTCCAAGAAGACATTAAAAAAAAAAAAAACTTAATGAATGATTTACAAGTTTAACATGACTTTATCAAAGTAAGAAATATAATCAGTTCTCTTGAAATATGAGAGTCCGGGCTTTGAGAAGCACTGCAATAGGCAACACAAAATATTCCTTTTTATATAATTGTAATGAATTTTCATTATCACTTCAGTATAGGGACCAATTCTCACTATTGACCAGTTGCTCATCAGCATGCCTATTATTAACATGTTGGCTGTTTATTAGTACTTAAAAAGCACATATACATCCCTAATCCTACCCAATACCTAAACTTAACAACTACCTTACAAACTGTTAATAAGCAGCAAATTTTGTTTGGCCAAAGGAGAACTGCCCCCTTAGTTCTTTGCCACTGTCCACTTAGTTGGGCACCTTGAACTTCTTGCAATATTGTTGACTTGATTGCACAAATGCTATTTGAACTGAACGATGACATCAATGAATTCAATGATCCATTGTCTTTTACTGAAAAAAAAATGTCTTTAGAACCATGTGTACTTTCTCTGATCTTAGTCTGTGGTTCAGATGTGCTGAGTTTGTTCTACAAACCCAGGAAGCTGCTTTCCCTTCTTTAATCTGGACTCCTTTTCCTTGCATCCCATGTCATAGAAATAACAGGACCACCACACATTCAGACACTATGCATGTTCAGACTTTCACACTGACTCCCTCTTCCATGAGTTGCTACAGCAACCAGAATCTGCAGCCCACTTTGATTGGCTGTCTGAATCTGAGCTGGGCTGCTTTCTGCCTGTTTTCTGTTTGTTTAATTTGCTTGCAGAGAACTAAAGGCATTTTAAGCTGTTTTTCACTCACAAATGTTGCTAATGTTTACCCTTTACTTGTAACCGAGTGAATGCATCTTTAATTGTTTCCATTGCCTGGTCGATTGTGTGATCTCAGCTGCACAGCTTGGATAAATTAAGCCTGGTAGTTGAAAACAGAAGATGTTTTCATCTGGATCTTTCTAAAGCATTGTTCACTGGAACACTCACTCACTACGTTCCCACTATTGCTACTCGCAGTGGGTTGACGAGCTTGGCGTGAGTATGATCTTGCGTGAGTTCACGGCGCAGTGCATCTTGCTGGGCTGCCCAGTTCTTAGTGAAGCTTGCTTATATTTGGCATGTAGCACGTCACGTATCTTGTTTTGGAAAGTGGTCAGACTTAGTTTTCAATGAACAATAAATAGCCAAAAAATTCAATTTTTTCAAGACCCTGTGAGCAACAACCCATTGCAATGTGTTTTACATGGTCAAAACCTAAGAACTAAAGTCTAGTTCCTCTTTAGTTACTTCAAGAAGGTGTCTCGAGGACATAGTGGAACCTTGAACCAAAACATTTGGACCATTTTACTGGCATCAATCTTGAATGTCATTCAATCTAGCCATGTAGAAGGCCAGTGCTATCAGGTCACCATGAGTTACTTAGAAGCAACTCAATCCCCCCTCCCCTTTCAGTCTCACGTCTCTGCCGGAAATGCCCATCCAACACATGTAAATAAAACAAGACTCTTGGAATATACAGTTCTACCCTGAAATGGGGTATGAATTATGACATTTATTTTATTTATTTTGAAATTTGAAGCCGTTTCACAGAAAATGAATAACTCTCCTTATGCTCGATGTTGCCTTGGCAGTAATGGACTCCAGATGGCTTTTGTCTTTCAAAGTGAAGTTCAAGAGAATCAGTCTGATATCTACAACTTTCCTTGCTTATCTCCCAGGCTAGCAAAAAAAAGCCCAGAGCCTTGGGACTGAACAAGACTATTATGTCTAATGGCTTAAACCCCCATTTCTTTGTGTGTTTTTACTTTTTTTTGTTTTATTTAGGCAGCCTCCAAACTTTTAATTTGAGTCATTCCTTTTAAGAAACAGCAAAGATACTCTTGATACATCTATAAAAAAGGCTCTGTAAAGGGAATCCATTCATAATCTGCTGTTTAAATCTATGGCCTCGGATGCTGGTAACAGTCAAGTCTTTTAGAAATCCTAGCCTTTTAAAATGCTGTGCAGCGAATCCAAATAAAACTCCAGCTAGTCCCGCAGCCCTTTCATGCCCGCACCTGGACTTGTAGATCTCAGCAACCCTACACCAGCGGCTGCATTCTGTTTGCTTTAGCTTTCTCGTCCACCTTTACTGTACACTTAATCATAAGCGCCAGCCCTAAACCCCCTCCGGCCATGCTTAGATGTGCCATCCAAATGTGCTTCTTGCTGTACTACATAAATACATGAGGACCATTATTGATCTAAGCGTGCCGTGACTGTGGAGTGGGTCATGGTGTAAAATTCTTGTTTTCCTTGGAGGCTTTGAAATGGAGTTTGGTGCTTAATGAAAAGCTAGTAGTTGTTCAAAGGTACCTGGTGGCTTTTTGACTTGAGCTTTCAACTTTCTCTACTCTAGGCTCCAGCGCTCTGGAAGACCTGGCGGAGCAGTTCGCACCTCCAGAGGTAGCACCACCCATGCTACTCAAGTTCCTTGAGGCCATTGAGAGGAAAGGTGAATAGAATCCATCATGCATATTTCTTTGTATGTGCACACTGTAATTATTGCATTTTCTACATGTATTAACTCTCATATAAACTCTGTACAGGTCTAGACAACCCTACACTCTACAGAAACTTCACTGATGGAGGAGGGCTGGATATCAGACAGTGCTTTGATAGTGGTGAGTGATGTATTCCATTAGGTGTTGCTCATGTTAGCCATCTTAAACTGGTGCGATGCAACAAAAGCTTTCTGTCCATGCTGGCCATGGAACACTGCCTTAACCAGCACAGTTGGATACTATCACTCCAATTTAAAAAACTTCAACCTGATGTAATAAAATGTACAACATGTCTCACACAACTGGTGCTACAAACGTGGTTTCTTGAGAAAATGTTCTGTCAGTTGTCGAAGCAGTCAGATGTACAATCCTGTTCCTCATGTACATACTTATTATCGTAATTACAATAACTATGTACTAACCCTGAACCTACCCCTAAACTTAACCCTTCCCCCCTTAGTTACCTTGTATTAGCAGAACTTTCTTAGATAAATACACTGTAAGTACACTTTAAGTACATGCACACGTACTGTAAAATACACCTAAAATTCCATAGACTTAAGGTCTTTGCACATGTTAAACATAAATACTTTAGCACTAGATTCGGGACCTCATGTTGTGTCAGTCACGTTTATACTACCTCCGAAACTTTCATCCATCATTAAAAAAAATGCTCCTGGTTCGATTTTCTGTATTTTTAGCAAGCATTTTCCATAGCAAGCATTTTGATAGTAAAGGATGAAGAATACAGAAAAAACTAGGGATGCACCGAAATGAAAAATCTTGGCCGAAGCCGAACAAAATGAAGTGCTGGACCGAAGGTTGAATACCGAACACGGTTTTTAATATTTTTCCCCCATATAGTCCTATTTTGCCGCCTTTTTTTCTCACCATTGCATTAATTATATTGGCAAAATGTGTTTTTTACTGTTTTGCTCCATTATAAAACAACAATTTAAAAATATTTACGTAACACTGAACATTTTTATAATGTTCTAGCGGACATTATACAACCTGAATTCCGGAAAAGTTGGGACGTTTTTTAAATTTTAATAAAATGAAAACTAAAAGACTTTCAAATCACATGAGCCAATATTTTATTCACAATAGAACATAGATAACATAGCAAATGTTTAAACTGAGAAAGTTTACAATTTTATGCACAAAATGAGCTCATTTCAATTTTGATTTCTGCTACAGGTCTCAAAATAGTTGGGACGGGGCATGTTTACCATGGTGTAGCATCTCCTTTTCTTTTCAAAACAGTTTGAAGACGTCTGGGCATTGAGGCTATGAGTTGCTGGAGTTTTGCTGTTGGAATTTGGTCCCATTCTTGCCTTATATAGATTTCCAGCTGCTGAAGAGTTCGTGGTCGTCTTTGACGTATTTTTCGTTTAATGATGCGCCAAATGTTCTCTATAGGTGAAAGATCTGGACTACAGGCAGGCCAGGTTAGCACCCGGACTCTTCTACGACAAAGCCATGCTGTTGTTATAGCTGCAGTATGTGGTTTTGCATTGTCCTGCTGAAATAAACAAGGCCTTCCCTGAAATAGACGTTGTTTGGAGGGAAGCATATGTTGCTCTAAAACCTTTATATACCTTTCAGCATTCACAGAGCCTTCCAAAACATGCAAGCTGCCCATACCGTATGCACTTATGCACCCCCATACCATCAGAGATGCTGGCTTTTGAACTGAACGCTGATAACATGCTGGAAGGTCTCCCTCCTCTTTAGCCCGGAGGACACGGCGTCCGTGATTGTGGAGTCCGTCAAATTTGGACTCGTCTGACCATAAAACACTATTCCACTTTGAAATAGTCCATTTTAAATGAGCCTTGGCCCACAGGACACGACGGCGCTTCTGGACCATGTTCACATATGGCTTCCTTTTTGCATGATAGAGCTTTAGTTGGCATCTGCTGATGGCACGGCGGATCGTGTTTACCGACAGTGGTTTCTGAAAGTATTCCTGGGCCCATTTAGTAATGTCATTGACACAATCATGCCGATGAGTGATGCAGTGTCGTCTGAGAGCCCGAAGACCACGGGCATCCAATAAAGGTCTCCGGCCTTGTCCCTTACGCACAGAGATTTCTCCAGTTTCTCTGAATCTTTTGATGATGTTATGCACTGTAGATGATGAGATTTGCAAAGCCTTTGCAATTTGACGTTGAGGAACATTGTTTTTAAAGTTTTCCACAATTTTTTTTACGCAGTCTTTCACAGATTGGAGAGCCCCATGCCCATCTTTACTTCTGAGAGACTCTGCTCCTCTAAGACAAAGCTTTTATAGCTAATCATGTTACAGACCTGATATCAATTAACTTAATTAATCACTAGATGTTCTCCCAGCTGAATCTTTTCAAAACTGCTTGCTTTTTTAGCCATTTGTTGCCCCCGTGCCAACTTTTTTGAGACCTGTAGCAGGCATTAAATTTTAAATGAGCTAATTAAGTGGATAAAAGTGTAAAATTTCTCAGTTTAAACATTTGCTACGTTATCTATGTTCTATTGTGAATAAAATATTGGCTCATGTGATTTGAAATTCCTTTAGTTTTCATTTTATTAAAATTTAAAAAATGTCCCAACTTTTCCGGAATTCGGGTTGTACCAGCAAAACACAATTTAACTTAAAATTAAGAAGTTAGTAAAATATTTTTCGGCCAGTTTTGAGACTTGAATCAGGTACGTATTTTTACTGTACAAATAAAGGCAGCCTTGCTGAGCAGAAGAGACTTCTTTCAAAACAGTCATTGTTCGGTACATATTATTCTGCATTTTTGCCGAACACCGAAAGATTGTCACAGACTTGGCAATGGATTTTGACCCAGAACACCCTAGCAACCATATACAGCTACTCTGAATACTTTAAGATACCACATTCACGTACTGGCAACCACCAAGTTAGCATTGTTACATTGAGCACCACTCATTCTTTAAACATACTACAAATGGACATCGTAGCTAAAGCTGGTTAAGGTGAAAATCGATAGATCGAAAAGATCTAATGCTTACTTATGTTTGTGTTCTTTGAATTTAGACCCTGCCTCAGTGGATCTTGAGCAGATGGACCTTCAGATGTTGTGTGATGGTCTGAGAAGGTATCTTCAAGATCTACCTCAGCCTGTCATCCCCTCTTTGGTCTATAGCGAGATGATACGCATCGCTCAAGGTGGGTTTCTATAGGATTAAAGCATTTCAGCGTTAGATTAACAGCCCTACAATTCTCAGGGGGTTTTTATGATATAATAATAATCCATATTAATACAACTATGTGAATCATTGGATTTACAGATGCACGAGTTGCCAATTCTTCCACAAAACGAATGTTTAAGATGCTATGAAATGCTGTGGATTGAGTCCTTTTAAAATCAGTTCATTCATCGGTCAGCATAGTCAGTGGTGTCAAAAGTATTGGCATTCATTACTCGAGTAGAAGTATAGATACTAGGGTTTAAAAAGACTTTTGTAGAAGTTGAAGTATCAACTCAAGGTTTTTACTCAAGTAAAAGTGTAAAAGTACTGGTTTAAAAACTACTTAAAGTATAAAAGTAAAAGTAATGTAAGGAAAAAAAAAATGCCATTAAGAACGAAAGCTTAGGCCGCGCCACAGTGGCCTATTGTGCACTACCCCACCTCCTCAAAAAAACATTTTTTTTAAAGGCCATAGGTCATAATGACTATAATGTTATTTTAAAATGTTCATGTTGAAAAATTAGGGATGCACTAGGCTACATGTTTCAGCCACATATATGCCCATTGAAAATGAACGCACTTTAGTACAATGCAAATACATTAAAGAACTAGAGATATGATGACTAGTTGCCTAAAAGTATTGTTATGGTTCAAAAAGTCAAACTTCAGAGGCATGTCATCAATAACCTTTTAATGGAATGTAAATGTACATCCAAGCTTATCTGCAGGAATCTGCGAGGGCAATGGACAAGAACATTGGTGCAGGCTTAGTAACAATTACCCTTGTATGGTTGTCTATTTACAATAAACATTATAGTGCTGTCAAAATGAATGATTAATCCAAGTGTTTATTCGAAAACTAAAAATGAAAAATAACTCATAATCCTGATACCTTCTTGATTGATAGCTTCCTGTTTTCACTACATACGTCTGCTATGACCAGTGTTGGGGGGGTAAGGAGTTACAAAGTTGGTATAGCCTACTTATCACAACATTGTCAATCGTGTCGTCAATCGCAAACTATAATTTATTAAGACGTCTCGCTACAGAACTACCTACAGTAGCTTAATTTGTGGAGGATGAAGAGAAAGCACCCATTTGGTAAATGAGCCAGTGAGAAATAATAACTTTTAAGTAGGGTCCAGTGCCTTTTCGATACTTTTAAAACGGTACCGGTGCCTAAACGGTGCCTGAACTGATACTTAAAAAAAAAAAGGAACCACAAAAAAAACTATGGATAACATTAAAGAACATTACAAATATTTAAAATAAATCCATAGCTTTCACACGCTCCTTGGATGCTCTCGTTTCCCAAGTTGTGCTTCCCTTAATCTAAGGCTAATAAATGTATTTCACAATCTGGGTCATTATTTAATACAAAACCACACATAATGTTTCTACTGTATCTGTGTCACTCACTCTGATATTTAGTTAAGATGAGTGCTGTCTGTCACTGTCTTTAATCAGTTCTGTGAATTACTGTATGCTCATTCTTTATAAAGTAGCAACAATGTCGTTTGTAAAGTACAGTACTGTGCAAAAGTCTTAGGCACATTAGTATTTTCACCCCAAAAAAGGGATTTAAACCAGTTATTTATATCTTTTGCTGTAGTGTGTCAGAAGGAAATATCAGTTTGCCATTAATTTTAATAATAATCTAGAGCGATTCTGAATGCACAAGCAGTCTGACGACAGCAAAATTAATGTTTGGAAATGTAAACTGATATTTTATACTGACACACTACTGCAAAATATATAAATAACTGGCCAAACACCATTCTTTTAAGTGAACATACTAACGTGCCTAAGACTTTTGCACAGTAGTATATGTATAAAGTACGTATGATTAGATTAAGTATATTTAAATAAGTGTAATTAAAGTATGTGTTCAATCATATGTGTTAAGGGCTAGATTTTCGCTGGAGGAAACAGCTGTGGTTAGATGACAAGCGAAAACTTAACAGTAGATGAGAAACCGACTGCTCCGTCCCTCGTGACCTTTTGTAAACTGTATTTATGACAAAGAACTGCACAGATATGGATGTTCTAACAATCTATCGATAAACGCATACCTTGTGTCCTCTGTTTGTGTTTAAGTGCGCATGCGCTGCTCCGCTCGTGGTCTGCGGGTTGAAGAGCGCGCTGAAAGACGGAGAGGAGACGGGTCTGACGCCGGTTTCATATGACATTTAAGCGGACTGACACTGAGGCGATCAGATACCGGTTCCATACCCAACCCTACTTTTAAGAAATATATATTTTTGATAAACGAACCCAACACTGGCTATGTCCTTGCAGGAGTGTGATGTGATTTGTGTCACGTGCAGGTGCGATGGATCAAGTACAAACCAATAGGGTGTCGGAATGGTATACGTTTATACTTCTCATCCAACCACAATCCAATTCACTTCATCCGGATGGCGCGATTTATCTGGATAGGTTTTTTTTTTTTTTTTAATGATGACAAAATTAAAACAAGCCGAAATGAAATAACAGTAACGAAGCTATTTTTAAAATGTAAGGAGTAGAAAGTACAGATACTTGCGTGAAAATGTAAGGAGTAGAAGTAAAAAGTCGGCTGAAAAATAATTACTCAAGTAAAGTATAGATGCCCCAAATTTCTACTTAAGTAATGTAACAAAGTATTTGTACTTCGTTACTTAACACCTCTGAGCATAGTAACATTCATATGCTATGTTCTAGCTATGAAAGTACAGCTCCTATGTTAACAGATCAGATTTTGGTAACTTATCAAGTCACCAATGAAATCACACTATAACAATAGCTTAAAATTAGCTTCTTTAGCTAAAATATGTATTTTTAAAGAATTTTGATTGGGTTGATTATGCTAATACACATTTTTGAATAAGGGCTTTCAGTTATTTTATTTGAAATAAAGGAATTCCTTTCAGCGCTCGTGTTCTGAGTTCCGTCTCTCTCTCTGATGGTCCTTCAAATTAAACTCAAAGGCCCTAAACCAAAGAATGTTTGGAATAATTAGAAAATTTTTCATTGATCTCAATTCATTATTAGAGCCACAGGGTGGTGCTATTGTTCTGATGTGTGTTAGCCAAATGGTGAACCTCCTTTAATTGCAATAATGTAAAACAAGGAGTCCTCATAAAATGAAGTTTTGCACACTCCCATGAACTTCTGAAAGCATCACTGCTGACTCATCTAGGAAGATCGTGTGTTTGTATCATCACAGCGTGTGCTTTTATGAGTACACATGTTCCAACACTTAACCTGATTTAGTGTCTACAAACCCCAGATAATTCGACAGTGAAAAGTATTCCAGGTGTTGTATTGGTGGTTGGCTTGAGGATGTTAACTTTATCTGCCCTTGCTGTGTGACTGAACATTTTGCCCGTGTGCAGAACAAACTTTAAGCGGTGTAAACTAGCACTTATCTAGTTTGAAAGAGAACACTGTGATATTTATTTATTTTTTGTTTTTTCAGTTCTCTTTTGGGTAGTGTACAGTCACGTGGCTGGAAACAGGATATCTGTGGTTAATAGATCTAAAGCAAACCTGAAAACTTATCTGCAACATCAGCGCTGTCAACCAATCAACTCTCAGAGTACCTTACTCTGTCATTGTCTCGCTTAAGATCTTGTGCGGTTAGTTGCTCACTGCGCACTGAGCACAATTTTCCACATGACTGCATGTACATTTTTTTTTTCATATGTCCTCGCTGATTATTATGTTTAGCTCACTATAAATACATAGCCCTTGAGACAAATGTCGAGGGTCATGTTCTGACGACACACTAAGTGTATTAAAGTGGGTGTAATAGCCTTTTTTTAACACTCTTTTGTCTTTCTATCTCTTCAGAAGTGCAGGGTACAGACGAATGCGCACATCATCTGCGGCTGGTGGCCAGCTCCTCTGCACTTCCTCCGCAGTACTGGCTGACACTGCAGAGCTTGCTGCGCCACTTCTCCCGTGTATGCCAGGCCTCAGCTGCCAACCTGCTTAGTGCTCGTGCCCTCGCTGAGATCTTCAGCCCGGCACTCTTCAGGCTACAGCCCACCAGGTACACCCTCACACATATATGCTTGCATATCACGTTGTTGCCAGCTAGCAAAACAAACGTAATGTTCCATTTCCCTTCCCAGCTGTGAGCCCAGCCCAGAGGCACACATCCGGATAATTGAAGTCCTGGTGACCAGTGAATGGAGTGACAGTCAGGCGGCTCCAGGTGAAGAAAACCTTTTCTGTTGAGTACAAACCACAAATTTCAAAGCAATGGTTCCCAACCAATAAGTTATTTTAAATTAATTTATTGGAATTTAGTTATATTAACAAAAAAAAGTAAAACTTTAAAACAATATTCAAATGCAGTGTTGAAGTCAAAAAGGTTGAGAAACACTGCTCTTTGGCATTACAAATAGTGCAGTCATTCTGCTTTTTACTGATAGAAATGTTTTTGACAGGACAAGAGACAATGGTGGGGGAATAGGATAGCGATGACAAGATATATTCAAACTAGTGTTGTCCAAACATTTAGAACCATGGCTCAATGTCTCACATGCACTTTATTTGTAATGTATTAGAGTAGATGGAGGGTAGGCAACAGTGGAAAGAACATAAGTAACTGAGGCTACATTTACACGACAACAATGTAGTCAAAAGTTGGAAAGTTTTTCCCTTGTGTTTTTAAAAAGTTTCACATATGCACAACAATGTTTTCAAAATGATTTGCGTTTACACATATTCGCGAAAACTGCCAAAACACTGTATTATGTATGCCAGGCCAGTAGTTGGCGCTGTCACCTGGTTGGTAAACAGTACCTGTAGAGAAGAGACAAATATGTTGTATATGTTGCGTTTCAGCTGTTGGTTGTGATATGGGTGAAGTATATCCACACTTTGCTGAAGAAGCGTTAGCAAACTCTTGAGCAGCAACAACAGTACCATATACTCCGAAATATTGCTGAAATGGGCAGAAAAGAGTTGTAAAAAAGGGAGATGTCCAGTTGTGATTCATTTTATGCAGGAAAAAGACAACAGCATTGATGTTCTTAATTCTTATATAAAGTAGCTGTGCCCCTTCACTTCATCAATGTGTATATTCTGTTCCACTCCCTTGCTTTTGTGGGTCAGGTTCATTTAGAGATAGGACAGACCATAGAGACACTTCTGCTGTGTGAATGCTGCCCTCAACACAGACTAGTTGTCTAGTTGGGCTTTTATAGCAGCAGTAAAGTCTCTCTCCCTGTCTTTATCAGTCTATCTCTCTCAGGCTGCAAGGGGCCCCAAGTCTGGCTGTGTGACTGTTTAAATGTTTTATTACCTGTTAGGGCCTATTTATACCTTGCCCTGGCATGGAGCGAGCTCAGCTGTCAGTAATTTGCACCTGCAGGAGGCTGGGTTGGGCGAGCCAAGACTCAAAAGCACACTTGCCTCCTTTCTGCTCGGGCAGCTCGATTTCTTCCTGTACCTTATGTGCAAGCTTTTAAACAAACACGGATCACACAAGTGCCACCTTTAACTGCTACTAGTTGCCTTACCAACCTGCCCATACACGATTCCTGCAGATGTGGCAGTGGATAGCTGTGGATGTGTGTGTTAATTTAAGTGTAAGGGTGCATGTGTGCACATGTTCCTAGTTACTGGGTGTCTATTTTAGGCTGGTGGCAAAAGGCACACTTGGATTGGGATGGATGAAGTGCGGTCTGCTCCACAGAGCTCTCTTGTTCCCCTGCAACGATGGCTGTTCTGTCTTGCGTGCATTCTCACACACTTGCAAACATTCACTTCCGAGGAATTTACTCCACCCACCGGCCCCCTCCTGCCTGTGAAACATTCCCCTCCCAAAACATAAGGGTGCACAGCTCAGCAAATATTTGAACCTGAGTTAATCATGAGACTGAACCCTTGGAGCTAGACGGAGCGAATGAGCAGAGAGAGAGAGAAAGTTAGTTAGCAGCAGTGCGACCTCAGCAATCATTAACCTAGCTGTCCTGGAGCAGGCGTCATCCCCCCCCCCCCATTCCCCCCCTACCTCAGACCTGCTTTAGTTCGTCAGGCTCTACGGTTTCAACCTGTCGCACTCAGCTTCTTGTTATCAGCTTGGCTTTTGCTGAATTTCTTAAGACTGGTACAGTGACAAGGCTCCGACGCCTGTCAAGTGGGAATATTTCTTTCAAAAGGACTGTCTCTTTGATTTACCAAGAATCACAAGAAATGCTTACCAGACGGATTTGCTGAATAAAAGGTTGCTTGACTTCTGCTGAACATGCACAACCTGCAATGTAAGTGTGTGATTTTGGTGTCTCCGAAAGATTGGTTACTTTTATACAAACAAAATTATGTCATTGCTTTGGGAAAGTTACCCGGCTTTTTAGAGAGCATGGTAGTGGCTCTTCTCAGATATCCTGTTTTAGCTCTTTCACAGACTTGAATATCCATGCTTCTCCTCTGTGTGATTGCTATGCAAAGTGGGTTAACCTGTTTGACTGACACTGGCATGTCTGAACATGTGAGGTGAACGTGTTGTATAAATTACCTAAAAAAAAAAAAAAAAAAAAGTTAGGTTATAAAATGTCTTTAAAATGCAAAGAGTCAGTTTGCTTTGTAAACTAAAGTTTTAAGGGTTTTTTAATATGCTGCTTTATCCAGAAACAGTCAGTTACACTTCACCTACTGCATGACTTTTAAACACCCCAGCTGAAGTGCCTCTCTGACCTGTCATTAGAGTGCTGAGCATGACAATAACCCACGTTCCTGGAGCCGTTTTTAACCCTACTTAGAACTGTGACTATTTCAGGTACATTCTCAAGCTCAAAAAGCTGATCTCTCCCCTTCTAGTTTTCCATGAGTCGCATTTGGGGATTATAAGAAGTATTTGCAAGCCGTGCCTGCCTGCCTCCTACTCCAGCCTTGTCTTTGACGTAGGGACTGCCTACGTGCCACTGCAGCAGCGATCAGAGCTCTGCTTTTGTCTGCCTACCAGCAGAGGGGCAGTACTGATCGCTTCAGCTCAGAGAAAGGAGGGGCTTAGCAAAGCTGCATCATAGATACAGGAAGGGAGGGGGTGACAGAGGAAGACTGTGTGAGCCTTCAGTTCCTTTCCTTATATGAAAGATGCTGTGCTGCAGTGAACTGTGTCAGTGTTTTACCTCCCTGAGTTTGGCAGAATTGAAACAGCTTAGACAACCCTTATGTTCCACATGGATAAAGGACATTGCTGGATCAGATACTTTGGAGCAGATACATCTTTCTTTGCTACATTTCTCATTGCTGACATTTGAATGGACCAAGCACTGTTGCAATGACATTACTGCTCTCAGGACTTCAGTCCCGCTGCACCATTGGCTGGGGTAAGTGATGCAATGGTTTTCACTGAACCCACTCTCAAAGGCTTTTCGAAAATTGATCTGGAAGCAATGAGCAAGAAGAACCTGGATTTATAGTATCTATTCAGAGGAAGTTTGTCAAAAACTGTATGTGAATCCTTCCAGATATGCAACAAACAATTAAGCATAGCAGATTTAGAGAGCCTGAGACTTGACACTGGATCAGGAGCTGGATCAGACCTGCTGTTTTACATAGAAATAGATGTGCCAGGTAACTGTTGAAGTTGGTACATAACAAACATGTCATTCTTAAGGCTCAATTTGATTGGCGTCAGCACTGTATGTTGTCTTGGATGCATTCGTTCATCTCAAAACCGTTGTAATATTTGTTCTTATGGTGAAACATGGATTAGTCATTACATAGATTACTGTGAGTCTTTTATGGAGGATGTATCTTCTGCAAGTACCGCAGAGCATTGGGTGATTTGTCAGATAGATTCTTGTAGGTGTATCTAGTTTAATATCGTTGTGTGATTGCACTAGGCAGAAAATGCTTAGCGATGATAGTGACTGAAGTGAACAAAGGAGAGACAGTGAGTGTGCATGAGGGGGTGTGGGGGTTGGAAGATAAAAATAGCCCACCGCTTCAGCTCTGCCCCGTGCTCCACGGAGACTGCACTGGCCCTGCTGCTTCCCGTCACTCGGCCCAGCAGCCAATCAGATGCAATCTCTGCCTCTATCCAGCAAAGCAACATGTTCTCAGTGGTTAAGGATTATTGCATGAATGTGCATTTTGCAATGGCTGAATGTGCCTATCAGTGGGTCTGTGCATGCTGTCAAATGTCATTGCTTCTAGAGATGGGGCTAGTTCTGTTCTGAAACACTTGTTGTAAAGGTCAAATAACTGATATCAAATTCAAATAAAAGCTCCTTTCCCAGTCTTGTATCTCCGTGACTTATATGTTTGATTGTGCATCTCAGGAACAGCTTATGTGGTATAATTCTGGCCAGATCCAGAAATGGTGATGAAAAGATTTTTTGGAAGGTTCAATGAAATACATTCTCACTGAGTAAAGAATCCAACTCCCTGCTGAGTGCTCAAGAGGCATGTGCACAGCTGCATTTAATGAAATGGAAAACGCTGAAAGGGGAGGAGGCAAGAAGAAAACTGCAGTAACCGTTGCATTCTTTTAAAACATGACTGTCACATTTACGGGAAAACAACATTCATAGTTAACTTGACAGAAAAACACCAAAAGATGTTTTAGGGGTTTTCCTTTCTCCTCATCAGATGAAAGCATCCTTTAGTAATATTGTTGTTTAATATTGACACACAAGTTTGAGCATGCCTACACATGTTGTCTGTGTAAATGACCTTGGGTGCTGCTGGTTCATCAGCAGTTCTGGTCTCAACCAGTTTCTCTTTTTCTCTTTACAGCACTACCTCCCAAGCCACCCAAACCAATGTCTGTCACTAACAACGGTATGAACAACAACATGGCTCTGCAAGATGCTGAATGGTACTGGGGGGACATCTCCAGGCAAGTACTCATCATACCTTTGGTCAGATAAGCATGCATTTTTGTTTAATTGTTCTTTTTAATGTTTCTTTTTGTAAAAGTTTGACTCCCTTTCTGATGCAGGGAGGAGGTCAACGAAAAGCTTCGGGACACTGCTGATGGTACATTTTTGGTCCGAGATGCCTCCACTAAAATGCATGGGGATTACACACTGACATTGAGGTACGTTCTCCTTTGTAAAAACCCATATGTATTGCGGGTGCTTGCCTTGATCTAAAAAGGTTGATCTAAATACTACTACTTGTTGGCCATACAGGAAAGGAGGTAACAACAAGCTGATTAAAATCTTCCACCGTGATGGAAAATATGGCTTTTCAGACCCCCTAACTTTCAACTCTGTTGTTGAGTTGATCAACCACTATCGGCACGAGTCTCTCGCCCAGTACAACCCCAAACTAGATGTGAAACTACTGTACCCTGTGTCCAAGCACCAACAGGTAATTATCCTCTGATTTCACTAGAATAAAGAGTGTCCTGAAGAACTTCACTCTATAGTCTAGATCATCAAGTTTCATTTAAGAACATTTTATTGGATGTATGTTTTTTGTATTTACAGGATCAGGTGGTAAAGGAGGACAATGTTGAAGCTGTTGGGAAGAAGTTGCACGAATACCACCAGCAGTACCAAGAAAAGAACAAAGAGTACGACCGACTCTATGAGGAATACACTCGAACATCACAGGTGTTCCCTTAAATGTGTTTATAGTAGATGGCTTACTATATGTGTTTCAGTCAAGTATTTCACCCAGAGCTTGAGAAAATCTCTTCAGGGAAAGCTCACATTCTGACATACTTTGTTCTGCTCACTAGGAAATACAAATGAAAAGGACTGCTATTGAAGCTTTTAATGAGACCATAAAGATCTTTGAAGAGCAGTGCCAGACGCAAGAACGGTACAGCAAAGAATATATTGAGAAGTTCAGGAGAGAAGGCAATGAGAAGGAAATCCAACGGTGAGTCCTGAAGCTGAGAATTCCGAAGTAGTCTTTTGGCAAGCATTTCAGACGTGTAATGCAGCTTCTCTGCAATGTTTCAATGCAGGATAATGGTCAACTATGAGAAATTAAAATCGCGCATCAGTGAAATTGTGGACAGCAAACGTCGTCTTGAGGAAGATCTAAAGAAGCAAGCAGCAGACTACAGAGAGATCGACAAGCGGATGAACAGCATTAAGCCTGACCTCATCCAGCTCAGAAAGACCAGGGATCAGTACCTCATGTAAGTAACTCGTACTACATAAGTTCTGTACTTCAAATTTAACACTCAGGATACAATCTTGCATTAAGAATGACTATATGGAGTACAATGTAATAAAAAATTCTCTTTTTTCATTTGTTTATTTTATTTTTTTTGCTGGACAGGTGGTTGACACAGAAAGGGGTCCGACAGAAAAAACTCAACGAATGGTTGGGAATCAAAAACGACAACCAGGACGAGTGAGTATTCTGCTATCATGTTATTGCCACTTGACATTTAAAAGTTTTCCCGGCTTGCTAAATCAAACTCTCCACTTCTGTGCTAGTCAATACTCAATGGTGGATGACGATGAGGATTTGCCACACCATGACGAACGCTCCTGGAAGCTGGGTAACATTAACCGCATCCAGGCAGAGGCCCTGCTGCGGGGCAAGAGAGACGGAACATTCCTGGTCAGGGACAGCAGCAAAGCTGGATGTTACGCCTGTAGTGTTGTGTACGTACCACTTTTTTGTGCTTGTAGGGCAACATCAGTTCACATGTTCTTTTTTTTCTTTTTTTTTTACATAGACATCACTTGACATTCTGTGCAATTCATTGACTACTAGAACAGTTGCATGTTGAAATGGGAAATTGCAAAAGGCACTGATGACTAAAACCATCTCTTTGTCTTCTCACAGTGTGGATGGTGAGGTCAAGCACTGCGTCATCAACAAGACACCCACAGGATATGGCTTTGCTGAGCCCTACAACCTTTACAGCTCTCTGAAAGAACTGGTCTTGCACTACCAGCATACGTCCCTGGTTCAGCACAATGACTCTTTGAATGTCACGTTAGCGTACCCAGTCTACTCGCACCAGAGGCGATGAGAACTCGTGAACACACCCTTGGGACTTGTCACAAACACGGGAGTTGAGAAAGGGCCTCCCCTCGAATGGAGACGCCTCCAGTGAGGCTGCTCCCGAGGGCTGCGTTTTGCCTTGAAACATATCGGAAAGCCAAGAAAGCAAAACCCAAAATTTCAGCCACTGAGACTTTTGCCAGTCTGAATGTAGTTTTCTTTGAGTGGAAACTGCTAAAATGTAACTCTCTCTCCCAAACTGGAGGACTTCGGAGGCCTTTTCCAAATGGTGCTTGTTCATTTCAAAGCTTTACCCGCTGCTGAAATGTGGAACAATGATTAAACCTCTAGAGTGCATCTTTTTTTACCTCTTCTACCCCGACCTGCTCTGTGCAGGTCCCCGTGTGTGTGTGTGTGTGTGTGTGTACGAGAGAATGTGACCAAAACTTACAGTATCTGAAAGCTATCGGGATGTTCGACATGTTTAATTTTTTTATGAACAGACCATGGAATCAGCTGATCCAATGTAGCAAGATGGCACTTTCGAAACAGTATCTACTTGTTTTCCTGTAAGAGACTCCTACACAAACATTGATATGACACATCTCGCCTGAAAGGAGCAGTGTGACGAGAAGTAAACGAGATGCTTGGCATTTCTTTTGTGAGCATTATAGTGACCGACTCTAAATCCATTTCTGCTTTATGGACTGGCAAGAAAGGAACTGAAACGGACTTCAAACTGTACATACAGATGGCATCAAAAGCTATGTGACAAAACCATATTGTACCAAAAACACAGT
The DNA here is from genome assembly GCF_963082965.1 of Carassius carassius. Lineage (NCBI taxonomy): Eukaryota > Metazoa > Chordata > Actinopteri > Cypriniformes > Cyprinidae > Carassius > Carassius carassius. Next base: position 13,624,141 of record NC_081759.1, on the reverse strand, counting down.
TCCTTCTCAGTTGTATTCTAATCTGCTATGCAAATTCTGTATTTTCCATCTTCTCTGCAGAGTTGTGATTTTAATTTACATGTTGCTACCCATAATATAAACTTGTTTTTATTGCTTAAAGTATTTTTTTATGAATCTAAGAGGATATTTTAAGTGTCAAAGCACCAAGAAGGGTGGCTTCAGTTTTACAGAAAAAGTGTGGAAAAAGTAATATTACATATTTCTTTATCAGCCACTGGTAAAATTAAAGAGTATTTTATTAGTGTTTTTCACATGGAGCTGATTTTCTCTTGGGCAGAGCCTGGAGGACATTAGTGCTGCTTCTGTCTACAGTTAATGGTAATATATATCTGAACATTTTCACTAGAACAAACATAAACGAATAAATCATGATGTTTGAAATAACTGCAATTGAAAGATTAATGTCACGACGACATAATACTACAGGTTGCTAATCCAATATAGAGGTTCATTTTGTGATATCTTTCCCATATTTGAAAAGCATATTGATTTGATCCTCTGGAATGATGAAAAAAAAATTCTTTTCGGTGACATAACTCCCTCTCATTCCGTCAACACAGTATTTTTTCTGTATCAGAAAATCCTTAATAGTGTTTACATGGATCAACTCAGTTCGACTAGTACACAACGTTCTAGTTTGCGTCACATTCTCTAAAACAAAAAAAAAATGTATTACTTGGATGCAACAAAGTTAAGGGAACCTACCAGCTTGACATTCAAAGCTTGCTACTGTAGATTTTATCATCACTGACATCAGTATTGCTTTTGCCTTCTCATATCTGCTTTGCAGTTACACTTGACAAATGCAAATTCGCATTTGATGTTCCGCATAAATAAACATCAATGTGACACAATTAATTAATTTGTCACTTAATATGTCACTTTTGTTGGTCAACTCTTTGTTCCTATATTTTGAATTTGTCTGACTCCTTTTGACTTGGCCTGATTGCCTTAAAATGAGTCAGTTGTGTATTTTTTTTTTAAGCAGAGTACTGTTGAATTTCACCATTTTGCGTTTGTAAGTATTTGAAAGTCTTTTGATGTAAGATTTTTAAGAGGAATGGTAATTCTTGCGTTTTTCTGACATATCTATACGCACAATTGATCTATACTATTATGATTTGCCCATCAAGTTAGCATAAAGTTCTCAAATTATAAGATGGGCTCTCTCTGAGTCCCCTTCTTACTGAGTAAACTAGCTTGTGGTTTGAAGTAAATATTTGAATTTCATAGGCCAATTTGTTTCAAATTTTTACTGCTTGTGATTTTGAAAGTCTGAGAATCAGAAAGTTGACATTATAAATCATAATTTTTTTTTTTTTTTTTTTTTATTGAGTCTCTGCAAATCTCACTCTAAATTGCAATGGAAAAAAAAACTGAAACTTTCATGGTAATTTATCTGGGTTTTTTTTTCTTTTTGTCCCCCTTCTGCATGGTACTCTTTCACCTCTCGCTTATAGGCCACAAACTTCCATGTTTCACATTATCATGATAGTCTTCTCTCTGCAGCCCGTTCTAATCTTGTATTTTGTGAATCCAGTTTTTTTTTCTCTGTTTTTTTGAAATTGTACAGCATTGGTTTACAGACACTGTTACCAGAATGCTGAAATTGAGTTTATCCAGTGTGTTCCAGTTCTTAAAAAAATGCTTCAGATCTGTATTGGCTTTATTAAAAAGTTAAATAAAATTATTTTTTGGAAACTAAAAGTCTTTGGGTTTTGTGATCATTTCGGGGCTTTTCTATAGATGTCTATAATTTGCCAGTTGACTGTTGAACTCCCTGTACCATTTCAGAGACTTTTGAGGTTATGCAAATGTTATGGTGTGATATGATGGCACGGCATTGATGTCATAAGTCACTAAACGGGGTGAAGGTTACAGAACTTTATGTTCTTGCACTGAAAATGTAGCACGTTTACTTGATTAGGTTGTTGCTTTTCCCTTTTATATATATATATATATATATATAATAGTTCTTTCCTGGCTAACAAATTGTGGAGACATTTCATTAAACAAGGGCCTAACTAATTTTACCTCAGAACCCAACATTTCAATGGTGACAGTCCAACACAGTACTAACACTGTTTGATTTTCAAAACTTTAAAATCTATTGAGCTTGCCTTGCATAAGTCCAATAATATGCTAAAATATTGTCTTATTATTGTCATGACAATTTGAATAAGAAAATTATTAATATGACTAGCTTCAACTATATAAACTTGCACCAAAATATTGAAGAGTTTAATTTGAGACAGTCTCAGCAACTTCAGTAATAAAATATAAAAGAAAAGAAAAACATGTTAGGATAGGGTCCCTGCTTTTAGTAGTATGTACAAAAGTGCAACTATAAGTTTAAAAGTGATAATATTATGAGATATATGCACATAGTAGTTAAAACACCTAATATGAAGTGACACAACTTAACTGACTTTGCATGGATGCACTATTTAAATTCTGGCCGGAAAACCAGATAATTATTTTCATGGCTGATTTGGCCGATATAAAAATATTTAATGAATAGAAAATAAATAAAAATGCTGCAGGTCTAAATAGATATCATTGCACTTTGATGCAACATCAATGCTATTTATGTCAATGGCTACCACACTCTCAGGAAAAAAAAAAGGTACAAAAGCTGTCACACACATTAGACATTGTCTCCTCAGTTAAAAAAACACCAAACATTAATCCACGTGCTTAAGGGCAGAAACGGTCTCACATAACTTCCTGCATAACTAAAGTATTTAGAAGTCAGTCATATTGATGAATTGCTGAAAGGGAATATTTTGTGAAAGAGACTGTGTATACGCATTTGTGTCCCCTCTAACAACAATGTGTACATTCTAAAACCGAATATCAAATGTGACTTACGACAAAACAGCAATAATATTTGCAATTGTCACCTTTTTAAGAAAATAATAACATTGATAATACAAGACTTGAGAAGTGACTTTTAAAGTTGTGATCTACTTTCTGTAGTACTATAGGATTTGGTTGACCATGCAGTTCTTTACCACGCCACTCTGTAGCAAGAGAAGACGGAAACTGTAAACCACAGTCATAGCAGCGTCAAATGCACTGTTCTCAGGAAAAGGGAAGAGTATAAAACCGTCTTCTCACATTTTTAAAACAGGTCACAGCTACAAAGTTATCTGATATACAAGCATACCATGCATTTACCACCATGTCATGTAGATCGTAATAGGTTCAGAATGGCATGCAGAAAAAATCTAGAGTATGACTGACAGACTGTGAGATTTCTTCACTTGTGCAACATGTAGACAGAGGCCGTCTGACTGTGTTTGTCAGTATAGGAGGATATGTCACTCTTTTACTTTAACAGTGATGCAACAGGGTAGTGTATTTATCATACTCCTCTTTCTATTTTTAAAGCTTCTAAGAATCCTCTAGGAAAGCTACTAATTTGTTATTAAATTAAATTTATTGTAATTAAAATTATACGTAGGAGTCTTATCTTAAAAGAGAAATTTGGGACCAATCTGAGAACAACTCTGAGGAAAAGACAACACCTTCATCTTAGTGAGGAGGTGGTGCTCTCTCACACACACACATTATATATGTCTATATATTCTTTATTTTTTATTTATCACACTGTCATAACATATTTTATGGAAAATAAAGCGACTGAATAAGATTCAGAAAGTGCTGTAATTCTTTGTGTGATCACTTTGCTTATAGAAGGCTGTGACAGACCCAAATCATCACTGCTGCATATTTGCATTTTTCCAGTTGTCAAATATGTTAATGTAGTTAATGTAGTGATTACTTCCATTTCTTGCGCTATGGCATTTCAGTGCTTTGTTGGAGATGTTAGCATGTCTCTAATTAGATCAGTCACAATCTAATGTGTAGCGTCTTATTAACTCACTGTCATGCATTGTGTGCAACACTTTTCTGCTCCCTATTCAAGTTTTGTCCATTTTCTCAACTGCTAAAGAAACTCTTAAGCCTCTTAAAAGTCCTTGCCTGTACTCCTAACAGTTTTGGACCTTAAAACCTCTTTTAAGGTTTAAGATGCTTTCTGAATTACATTTTTTCTTTACTATGATCTTTTCTTGAATTCTAAGAAGAAAAAGTCACATTTCCAAAATTTTCTTACAATTTTGTTACTAGGAGCAACTGTTTGCACTAAGATTTTTCCTGAATTCGGACCAAGATCTTAAGTAGATGGATTAGTTTGTTACTTAATTGCCAGAATTTTTTTATTTATTTTATTTTTTCACATTTTTATGTTGACAATTTTTGAATTTGTTGGCCAGAGTATTCATGTCAAGTCTATTTTGTACATTTTCACCAACTTAAGCAGTTTTAAGAAAATAATTTCTGGAAATTACATTTACATCTCCCTATGAGGCCGCCAGAAACTTTGGGGCCCCAAGCAACTACACATATCCACATTTTAATCTTCTACATGCTGCCATGGGTCCAAAAGTAATAAGCTTTGTTAAAATACAAATCTGATTAGAATGCTGAGAACAGCATTTATAACAATATTTCTATTTCAAAAAGCAATTGACAGTTTAAAATTCATGCTTGCCTAAAATAAAGGAAGCCTGCTTGTCAGTTACTTCAAACATAATTTAGCAACTAATGTCAAATCAGTAGTAGTTTTGTTTCCTCTACCAAGATACATTAGTATATATTTTTATCATTTCCCCCCGTATTTATTATATTAACTCTTAATGGCATTGAATGGAATGGGTGCTTTTGAATCAACTGAGGGTCCTGAGGTTCCTATGTGTTCTACGAAGATCAGATAAAGGTTTAAAAGGTTTTGCACACCTGAATGAGCTCAGACCATTAGTTAACTCTTATGCAATTAGCTGGTTATGGTTTGCCAGGCATATCTATGATATAGAAATGTTGCTCCTTCAATGTATCTCTAAGAAGAATTATCTAAAAACACTTGTGGAAAGGATGAAGCACTAAATTTGTGGGTGTATGTATTTTTAGGGCATAATGAGCCAAAAATAACCTTAAATTAATAGTTAAATAGCATGGTCACTCAAAGTAATTTCATATTTAGTCCTTGAATGGTGACCAGACGTCCTGTTTTTCCCCGGGACAGTCCCATATTTCAGCTCTATTTTTAGGGCCCCGACTTACTTTGAAAAAAAAAAATTTTTGTCCCGTATTTAAAAATGTCTTTATGACTGGCTGATTACAGCAAGTGTTCTGTCATGGAAAAACAGACTAATCAAAGGACAATCACAATTCATTATCGATTAACTTGCAGTAAGTGAAGGTGGGACAGGCAGAATCATGCTGATTGACACAACAGAAGCCTCTCTCAGCTGTGCGCCCGCGCGATCCTAGTTCTGCATCAGTTCTCCTTGTGCCTTTACATCAAATACATACACTGCTTTCAAAATGTCCATCTCACGTAAATACAGTTGTTTATGGCTTCAGTGAACGTAAACGGGGGTTGAAACCCGAATATGTGTCAGTAGGCCTATGTTCATTCCTTCAGTCTTAAAGGGACAGCAGCCTAATTAAATACCTGTCTGTCTCATTAATGTTAATGAAACAACAAAATATGTTAAATAAAGTATAAATGTTATACCTACTGTAATAGAAAAAAACGAGTGTATTTAATATTTAATGATTTATCTATTGTATTTGTCATATCATAGTTATCATATCATGCTCATATGGCCCAACACAATATACAGTACTCGTGTATTGATAAATGGCATACTAAAGTATTCATTAAACACTTAGTAAATGAAAACTTGAGGAAATATCTTAATATCAGAAATATTTTCTCATTCTGTTTCTAACAGATTGACAGTTCTGTTTAGGTTATGCGGGTTATAAGCTGATGTCAAGTATTTCCAGCAGCTCGTATCATAAGCCGTGATTATCATTCCATGGCCTGCTCTATGTGTGTCATTACACCAGTGCAACTGGTGAAGTTAGCTTCTAGGAAAAGGATTTAGCTTGACGCTGTTTTCTGCTTGAGCAAGACACTAATCTTGCTTAGCCTGTGAGGTTATGCACTTCCAAATACAGGCGCAAAAACTTCAGTGCTAGAACTGTAACAAGAACCATGAACAGAAAAAGAAAGTGCTCAAAAAGGATTCTCTTTCCTTTTTCTATTAGTCAAGTCCTTTAGTAACCCTGCTGCTATCTTGCATTGTAATTCCTTTCAAGATTAATGATTCATCTTATCTTTGGCAATGTGCCTTTGGCTGTATGTGATATGATAACATAAGACACAACCTTCATTTAAAGCAATGCTGTCATGAATACAGATTGCATTAATGAACCATTTTAATGCATAAATGCGATGACAATTTTAATACAGCATGATAAATAATTTGTGACTGGAGTTATACATATACAGTACAGACCAAACGTTTGGACACACCTTCTCATTCAAAGAGTTTTCTTTATTTTCACGACTATGAAAATTGTAGAGTCACACTGAAGGCATCAAGGGCTATTTGACCAAGAAGGAGAGTGATGGGGTGCTGCGCCAGATGACCTGGCCTCCACAGTCACCGGACCTGAACCCAATCGAGATGGTTTTGGGGTGAGCTGGACCGCAGACAGAAGGCAAAAGGGCCAACAAGTGCTAAGCATCTCTCTGTAACAATAGGAACTATTGTTGTAGATGTTGTTGGAGTGGCGATCCACAAAAAAGGGAACACACGAGAGAGAGCAGTCACATGTGAAATGTGTGTATGAGACCACTGTCTATGTTAGAGACCCACCAGTTTATTAAAAGGAAGAGTTAAGATAGTTTGGGTGTTTGTCTTTATTAAAGTGGAAAGACACATAAAAAACATGGTGGCAGCGTGGGCACTTCTAGATTACTATATTTGAAAGTTGAGAATCAGACAGTGGAGAGCTGCGGCTGCACAGAGCTGCATGATGGACGGACTAAAACCCCCATCGCCATTATGCATGGACACCGACAATCTTTCCAAGTCCTGGAAATCCTGGAGGGACCAGTTTCACCTCTACTTGGAGTTAACAATGTCGGACGCGGAGGAAAAGATAAAAGTGAAGTTGTTTCACTACCTCATCGGCGAGAGCGGCCGAGAACTGCTGGAAACTCTGATGAGTGACGTAGCCGCGGATGCAAGAACGGTAAATAACATTTTTGCAAAGTTTGATGAACACTGTAATCCCAGTATAAACGAGACTGTGGAGCGTTATAGATTCTTCACAAAAAGCCAGGGAGCGGACCAGTCGATCGATAATTTATCACGGAGTTACGAATGCTTGCTAAAACATGCAATTTCGGAGAAATCAAAGACTCGCTCATACGTGACAGGATCGTATGCGGAATTAACAACGCAGGACTGAGAGAGCGGTTGCTTCGCGAGAAAGATTTAACACTGCAGACGTGCATACACATATGTAGAGCAGCGGAGCTGTCACGGCAGAACAGCAGAGCCATTGCGGGAGCAGCGGTAGAAGAGGTGCATGCTGTCAGGCAAGGAGCGCGTCAAGATCGACATCAACGCGACAGGATGATCACATGCAAATTCTGTGGTAAAGAGCATGAAATTAATAAACAGAAATGCCCAGCTTTTGGAAAAAAATGCAAAAAGTGTGGAAAGGCAAATCACTTTGCAGTTAAATGTAGAGTTCAGATGAGACAAACCAACCACAAATCAGTACACAAGGTAACTGAAGAGGACAGCGATGAGTATGAAGATATTCTTACTGTTGGTGTAGCAAACTCAGAGACTGTAAACAAAATAGAAAATGACAATGAAAACAAAACACAGTTGTACGCAGGGATGTTTTTGGGAAAGGACCTTGTGAAATTTCAAATTGACTGTGGTGCAAGCTGTAATGTAATCCCCATTAATCTACTGAGCCCAAATATAAAACTGGAGGATACAAAGACTGTGCTAGTAATGTACAATCAAAGCAAAGTGACGCCGCTAGGAAAGTGCAAACTGAAAGTGAGAAACACAAGAAACCACAAACTTTACAGGCTGGAGTTTCAGGTGGTGGATAACAAATGTACTGTCCCTTTAATAGGTAAAAGAGCAAGTGAAGCTATGAAACTAATCAAAGTGCATTACGAGAACATTCTTGCAATAGACAGCATAGTCACCACAGAAAAAGCTACAACCAGCCAGTGGGCACTGCAACAGATAAAGACAGATTATGCGGATGTATTCGAGGGTGATGGATGCCTAGAGGGAGAATACAGAATTGAGATTGACGACACTGTTAAACCTGTACAACTCCCAAAAAGAAGGGTTCCAGTCGCCATGATGAAACCTTTGAAGGAAGAGCTGCAAGATCTTCAGAAAAGAGGAATCATTGCACCAGTAGAGAGGAGCACGGATTGGATCAGTAGTATGGTGGTGGTGCAGAAGCCAAGCGGCAGACTCATAGTATATATAGATCCAAAACCCTTAAATAAAGCTTTAAAGCGCAGTCATTTCCCACTACCCACAATCGATGACATTCTCCCTGACTTATCCAAAGCCAAAGTGTTTACAGTGTGCGATGTGAAAAGTGGTTTTTGGCATGTCAGGCTGGAGGAAGAGTCCAGCTTTCTCACCACATTCTCTTCCCCGTTCGGAAGGTATCGTTGGCTGCGGATGCCTATGGGGATAAGTCCGGCCCCTGAGATTTTTCAGAGGAAGCTCACACTTGCGTTAGAGGGCCTGCCAGGAATATACATTATAGCTGATGATGTGCTTATTACAGGACAAGGAGAGACTCAAGAAGCAGCTGAGAGAGACCACGATGAGAAGCTGAAAGCGTTTCTCACACGATGCAGAGAGAGAGGTATCAAGCTAAATGCTGACAAGCTCAAATTGAGACAAAGAGAAGTCTCTTACATCGGACACCTCCTGACATCTGATGGATTGAAAATCGACCCAGACAAAGTTCGTGCAATAACACACATGCCGAAACCAACAGATGTAAAAGGGGTTCAGAGACGGCTAGGGATGGTAAATTACCTCTCAAAGTTTTGTGCACATCTATCAGACCAGTGCGAGACCCTGAGACAGTTGATGCACAAAGACTGCGAATGGAGATGGACCATACAGCATGAAGAGGCATTCTGTAAAATAAAAGAAACAATTGCAAAGGCTCCAGTGTTGAAGTATTACAACCCTGAGGAAGAACTTACCATCCAATGTGATGCCTCTGACGGAGGTCTCGGTGCTGCACTAATGCAAGGAGGTAAGCCAGTAGCATTCACAAGTAGAGCACTGACACGTACAGAGCGTGGATATGCACAAATTGAGAAAGAGTTATTAGCTCTACTCTTCGGGATGGAAAAGTTTCACCATTATACATACGGACGGAAAGTAACAGCACAAAGTGATCACAAACCCATTGAAAACATCCAGCATAAACCACTGTTGAGTGCACCGAAAAGACTTCAAAGGATGATGCTGAGACTTCAAAAATATGATGTAGATGTTGTGTATGTTCCAGGGCCAGAGATGTGGCTAGCAGAAACTCTAAGCAGAGCATATCTACCAGAGAATGCACCCACTGGTTCTGTGGAAGCAGAGCTAGAGACAATCAACATGGCGCAACACCTACCAATCTCAGAGGACAGACTTAGTCTAATCCGTTCTGCAACAAAAGAGGACAAAACTTTACAAACACTGATCAAAACCATACAACAGGGTTGGCCAAAGAACAAAGCAGAGACGCCACATGAAATAGGACATTATGACCTGTTTCAAGGGGAGCTGAGTTACCAGGATGGAATTGTTTTCAGAGGTGAACGAGCTGTTATCCCTAGGAAACTCTGGAGAGAAATAACTCGGCGTATACATTCCTCTCATTTAGGTGTGGAAGGATGCCTAAAGGGAGCCAGGTAGTGTGTGTACTGGCAAGGAATGAACGAGCAGATCAAAGCATATGTACAGCAATGTGACACCTGCCGATCAGTGGACTGGAACCAGCAAAAGGAGACACTGCGACCACATGACATGCCGAATAGACCTTGGGCCAAGGTAGGCACGGACCTGTTTACTTTTGACAACAAGGACTATCTCATCACAGTAGACTACTTTTCCAATTTTTGGGATCTACCAGATCCCAATCTACCAGACACCAAATCAGCAATGGTCATCAGAAAGCTAAAAGCTCACTTTGCCCGGCAGGGTATTCTGGACCTAGTCTTCTCAGACAATGGCCCGCAGTTCTCATCACAGGAGTTCCAGAAGTTCAGTCATCACTGGGAATTTCTACACAAGACTTCATCACCTGGCTATCCTCAGAGCAATGGCAAGGCGGAATCAGCAGTCAAAACTGCCAAGAGACTGATGCTCAAAGCACAAATATCCAGACAGGATCCATATTTAGCAATACTGGACCACAGAAACACACCAACACATGGATTATCTACCAGCCCAGCACAGAGGCTGCTTAGCCGTCGCACTAAGACTCTACTACCCACGAAAACCAGCCTCCTGCAACCAAAGATTCAAAATCCCTTGAGGGAATTGACAGCAAACCAACAACGTCAACAAACATACTTTGACAGATCAGCCAAAGACTTAGACACACTGAAACAGGGGGAATTAGTGAGAATTCAACCATTTGAACCCCATAAGGTCTGGAGAAAGGGCACCGTAGTGAAGCCCGTTGACTTGAGATCATACAGTGTCCAGTTGGATTCGGGAAGAGTTATAAGGAGAAACAGGAGACATCTCCGAAGGGATCATGCAGTGACCCCTATAGATTCCAACCAAACAGAGACTGTTGATCCTGACAATACAAAAAAACGGAAAACCTGCGGACACTCACTCACAACTCACCACCAAAATGGAGAATCAGATGCAAAACACTGTTCAGCCAGATATCTCAGAACCTGTTGTCACAAAAGTAGGACGTTTAGTAAGGAAACCTCAACACTTACAAGACTATGTCACATGAGAATTTACTTTTTGAAAAAAACATTTTTTTTTTTGAAAGAAATGTAAAAATGTTGTGATGGAAATGTGACATATGTTATAAGGAAATGGTATATTGTTCCTGACTGTACCAGAAATTGATTAGGAGTTTTGGGTTGGAATGTTAGTTCTGATAAAAAAAAAAAAGAAAGGATGTAACAATAGGAACTATTGTTGTAGATGTTGTTGGAGTGGGGATCCACAAAAAAGGGAACACACGAGAGAGAGCAGTCACATGTGAAATGTGTGTATGAGACCACTGTCTATGTTAGAGACCCACCAGTTTATTAAAAGGAAGAGTCAAGATAGTTTGGGTGTTTGTCTTTATTAAAGTGGAAAGACACATAAAAAACACTCTCGGGGAACTCCTTCAAGACTGTTGGAAGACCAGACCTGAGCAACAGTCGCCTGCAAGGGTCTGTCGTGCTGTTTTGTGTTAATTTTGTTATAAAAAATTTTTTTGCCTGCCTTCTTCTTCCCATACTACGAACTTTGTTACAATATGGTTCCAGAGATAGTGGAATTTCAATATGGCTCCAGGAGCAAATTGTTAAATTGTAAAATTTTTCAGTGGTCGAAAACCAAATGTGCATCAATTTCAATAAAGATGTTTTCCTTTTACAGAGGAATGTATAAATAACAAATAATGTTGAAACTATAACTGTATATTGTTTCCTTCTGTCAAAACAACTGTATTGAACATACCTGTTACATCATTCAGTACCAGAGATATGGGGATCTCAATGCAGCTCCATATTCAGGTTGTTGAATATTTCCCATTTTCATGCTGGTCACTTTTCCATGTTGGTCACTTTGTGTATTGCTTGTTGTATTTAAAGGGAATGTCTGAAGAGTAAGTGAAGTTGAAACTAGAAATTTATATTGTTTCCCTTTATCAAGATCCCCCTCCACAAAATAGTGAATTATTGAATTATTCCATAAATCATACATCAATTACATTTAATATATATATATATATATATATATATTTATATATATTTATATATCCGGGAGCCGGGTGACTGCAGTGACCCTCTGATCTGGATACAGACTGGATCTGGTGGCTACAGTGACCTCGGAATAAGAGAGAAACATACTAATATTAGCGTAGATGCCATTCTTCTAATGATGTAGCAAGTACATCAGTTGTTATGGGAAGTGTTCCAGGTTCCGGTTTACCTAAATAACGCAGCCTAAAAATCCTTTAACGGAATTGGATATTAAAAGCATATTAGTATGTTATGTGTAAGCCAGGTTAAAGAGATGGGTATTTAATCTATATTTAAACTGCAAGAGTGTGTCTGCCTCCCGAACAATGTTAGGTAGGTTATTCCAGAGTTTAGGTGCCAAATAGGAAAAGGATCTGCCGCCCACAGTTGATTTTGATATTCTAGGTATTAATTAGTTTTGAGAACGTAGCGGACGTGGAGGATTATAATGTAACAGGAGCTCATTCAAATACTGAGGTGCTAAACCATTCAGGGCTTTATAAGTAATAAGCAATATTTTTAAATCTATAAAATGTTTCATAGGGAGCCAGTCATCTGATCGTGGTTGTATCTCTCTATTAGTTTTATTGGATCTTAGTGCTGCGTTTGACACAATTGACCACAACATTGTTTTGCATAGACTTGAACACTTTGTTGGCATCAGGGGAAGTGCATTAGCATGGTTTAAATCATACTTATATGACCACCATCCGTTCGTAGCAGTGAAAGAAGATGTATCCTATCGATCACAAGTGCAGTATGGAGTACCTCAAGGCTCAGTACTAGGGCCGCTACTCTTCACGCTTTATATGTTACCCTTGGGAGATATCATCAGGAAACATGGTGTTAGCTTTCACTGTTATGCTGATGATACTCAGCTCTATATTTCTTCGCAGCCCGGTGAAACACACCAATTTGAAAAACTAATGGATTGCATAGTCGATATAAAAAACTGGATGACGAGTAATTTCTTACTGCTAAATTCTGAAAAAACAGAGGTGTTAATTATAGGACCTAAAAACTCCGCTTGTAATAACCTAGAACACTGTCTAAGACTTGATGGTTGCTCTGTCAATTCTTCGTCATCAGTTAGGAACCTAGGTGTGCTATTTGATCGCAATCTTTCCTTAGAAAGCCACGTTTCTAGCATTTGTAAAACTGCAATTTTCCATCTCAAAAATATATCTAAATTACGGCCTATGCTCTCAATGTCAAATGCAGAAATGTTAATCCATGCATTTATGACCTCAAGGTTAGATTATTGTAATACTTTATTGGGTGGTTGTTCTGCACGCTTAGTAAACAAACTACAGCTAGTCCAAAATGCAGCAGCAAGAGTTCTTATTAGAACCAGGAAGTATACTACGTTATCAAAACTCAGGCAATTTGATAATACCTAGAATATCAAAATCAACTGCGGGCGGCAGATCCTTTTCCTATTTGCCTAAACTCTGGAATAACCTACCTAACATTGTTCGGGAGGCAGACACACTCTTGCAGTTTAAATCTAGATTAAAGACCCATCTCTTTAACCTGGCATACACATAACATACTAATATGCTTTTAATATTTAAATCCGTTAAAGGATTTTTAGGCTGCATTAATTAGGTAAAGCGGAACCGGAAACACTTCCCATAACACCCTATGTACTTGCTACATCATTAGAAGAATGGCATCTACGCTAATATTTGTCTGTTTCTCTCTTGTTCCGAGGTCACCGTGGCCACCAGATCCAGTCTGTGTCCAGATCAGAGGGTCACTACAGTCACCCGGATCCAGTACGTATCCAGACCAGATGGTGGATCAGCACCTAGAAAGGACCTCTACATCCCTGAAAGACAGCGGAGACCAGGACAACTAGAGCCCCAGATACAGATCCCCTGTAAAGACCTTGTCTCAGAGGAGCACCAGGACAAGACCACAGGAAACAGATGATTCTTCTGCACAATCTGAATTTGCTGCAGCCTGGAATTGAACTACTGGTTTCGTCTGGTCAGAGGAGAACTGGCCCCCCAACTGAGCCTGGTTTCTCCCAAGGTTTTTTTCTCCATTCTGTCACCGATGGAGTTTCGGTTCCTTGTCGCTGTCGCCTCTGACTTGCTTAGTTGGGGACACTTCATCTACAGCGATATCGTTGACTTGATTGCAAATAAATGCACAGACACTATTTAACTGAACAGAGATGACATAACTGAATCCAATGATGAACTGCCTATCATTTTGCATTATTGACACTGTTTTCCTAATGAATGTTGTTCAGTTGCTTTGACGCAATGTATTTAGTTTAAAGCGCTATATAAATAAAGGTGACTTTGACTTTGACTGCTACAAAAACTATGCTAATGCACTTCCATTAATGCCAACAAAGTGTTCAAGTCTATGCAAAAGAATGTTGTGGTCAATTGTGTCAAACGCAGCACTAAGATCCAATAGAACTAATAGAGAGATACAACCACGATCAGATGATAAGAGCAGGTAATTTTTTAACTCTAAGGAGAGCAGTCTCAGTACTATGATACGGTCTAAATCCTGACAGGAAATAATCACAGATACCATTTTTCTCTAAGAATGAATATAATTGTGAGGATACTACCTTTTCTAGTATCTTGGACAGAAAAGGGAGATTCGAGATTGGTCTATAATTAACTAGTTCTTTGGGGTCAAGTTGTGTTTTTTTGATGAGAGGCTTATTAACAGCCAGTTTTAAGGGTTCGGGGACATATCCTAATGACAATGAGGAATTAATAATAGTCAGAAGAGGATCTCCATCAAGTAGAGTGAGTGTAGAACGAAGTCTGATTATATTCCTGAGGTGATGAAATTATGTTCTGCAGAGATGTTTAATGTGGGCCTCAAACTTTAAATGAGGGTCAAACCTAACACCAAGATTTGTGTCTAATGGTGATAGTGGAATGTCCTGGCCAAAGAATGTAATGCAATTTATGGTAAATAACTAGTTCTCATTCGATGAGGGAAACCAATAAGGATGGCTTCTGTTTTTGAGCTGTTCAACGGAAGAAAGTTATGCTTCATCCATGAAGTAGTTGATGATGATGAGTATCAGTTTTCATTACATTCATCACATTGTAGTTATGTATCATTAGCGTAACAATGGAAAGAAATTCCCAAGCGACTGATGATTTTGCCAAGAGAGAGCATGTAAAAAATGAATAAAATAGTAGCTGGTTGAGAAGTACACCGTGATCATGATCAAGTGTTGAATGCTGGCGAAAGATCTAGGATGACAAGAAGCAATGATGATCCAGCATCAGCTGTCATCAGCAGGACATTTGTACCTGGATGACTTAGTTCTGCTGTGATTTCTTAATGGATACTTTAGTATCCCATGAGGCCACAGGAGAGGCTTCCTTTTTTTTAATTGCAGTGAAGTGACACAACTGAAGCTGGTAGGTCATGTGACAGTAACAACATGGCAGATGCAGTATGTCCAGATTTCATTCATACTACTACATATATTCTTACAATATACATTGATTGGGCATAACGTTTTGACCATTGACTGAAGTGACTAACACTGGTTGTCTCTTCATCACAGCACCTGTTAGTGGGTGGGATATATGAGGCAGCAAGTGAACATTTTGTCCTCAAAGTTGATATGTTAGTAGCAAGAAAAAATGGATGTAAGGATTTGAGCATGTTTGACAAGGGACAAATTGCGATGACTAGTTGACTGGGTCTGAGCATGCAGCTCGTGTGTGGTGTTCTGGGTCTGCAGTGGTCAGTATCTATCAAAAGTGGTACAAGGATGGAACAGTGGTGAACCAGTGAAAGGGTCATGGGCAGCCAAGGCTCACTGACGCTTGTGGGGAGCAAAGACTGGCCCATGTGGTCCGATCCAACAGATGAGCTACTGAAGCTCAAATTGCTCAAGAATTTAATAATGCTGGTTCTGATGGAAAGGTGTCAGAATACACAGTGCATCACAGTTTGTTGCTTATGGGAGCCTCAGACCAGTCTGGGTACACATGCTGACCCCTGTCCACCACAAAAGTGACAATAGTAGGTATGTGAGCATCAGAACTGGACCATGGAGCAATGGAAGAAGGTGGCCTGGTCTGAGGAATTACATTTTCTTTTACATCACATGGATGGCGGGGTGCCTGTTTAACTTACCTGTGAAACACATGTGGATGTTACTTGACACATACCACCTAAATAAGCATTTCTACAGACAATGTTCACCCTTTCATGGAAATGGTATTCACTGGTGGCTGTGGTCGGTAATGCACCCTGCCACAAAGCAAGTATGGTTTAGGAATTGTTTGAGGAGCACAACACTGAGTTCAAGGTGTTGACTTGGCCTCCAAATTAACCAGATCTCAATCTTTAATTGAGCATCTGTGGGATGTGCTCAATAAACAAGGCCCTTACTTGCAACTTACAGGACTTAAAGAATCTGCTGCTAACATCTTGGTGCCAGATACCACAGCACACCTTCAGGGATCTAATGGAGTCTATGCCTCGATGGGTCCGGGGCTGTTTTGGCAGTAAAAGACGGACCAACACAATATCAGGAAGGTGGTCAAAATGTTATGCCTGATAGGTGTAGAACATACATTTTAATGGTCACAGAGCAAGTTTAAATTCACATGTAGTACCTAATCAGACACTATATGATTTCAGGCATAATGTATGAGATTTTTCATAAGTGTGATCATTTAGAAAAGTGACAGCACAACTCGTCTCAACCACAACTTATTTATTTAAAGCAAGCACTATGCATTATTGGTCACACTTTATTTTCAGGTCCAATTCTCACTATTAACAAACTATTAACTACAACTTTTGGCCCAGTAAACTCCTACTTTCCTGCTTATTAATAGTTAGTAAGGTAGTTGTTAAGTTTAGGTATTAGGTAGGATTAGGGATGTGGAATATGGTCATATGTGGTTTATCAGTACTAATAAACAGCCTATATGTTAATAATAGGCATACTAATAAGAGACTAGTTAATAGTGAGAATTGGTCCCGATACTAAAGTGTTTATCTGTGTTTAAATGCATTATCTTATCTCTAGTATTAAATTAGAAAACTTTACTGAAAGCCTTATTCATTGCATTTGTCAGATACTAAAATATACAAAGTCTATAAGATGTGTGTTTTATTCTTTACATTGCAATGGACTGAAGCTCATTAGCCTTTATTATAATTTGTGTTCTGTGGCACCAAAAAAAGGCATAGGGCCTGAAGCCACAGGCCTTGTATTGAATCATGGATGAAAAAAAAATTATAATAGATTATAAAAACTAAAAAAAAAAAAAAAAAAAAAGTGAAAAATCACATTCTGTGTATTCTACCTGACCTTGGATAACATGAATGACTCATGAAGTTAAATTTATCTGTCTGGATGTTCTTACTCTTGTGAATACACCCCTTAATAAATCCTATTAATGTGGTGTGCAAATTGCTTCGCTTCTTGGTGTGAGAAGCAATAGAAATGGAATCAGTATATTTGATGAGAGCAATTTACTAAATAAGCAGTACCATAACTCTGTCCGTGACACGCAGAAGCTCATATAGGTACACTTTTGTTAGGATTTTTATGTGTGTCCCTATGATGTAATCAAATATCAATACTACTCATTGGCACTTGCGTTCTGATTTTTAGTAATTAGAGCTGGAAGTCTTAAATACTAGCACATAGATGTAGGTATTTTAAGTATTTAATTAAGTAATGCATTAGCAAACACATGAATGGTACATTTGGACTACTCTTTGAATTAAGGTGCCTTCATCATTTAGAGCTCTGATGATATGATTTAGCTCTTCATTTGGACACAGATCTTGCTGCTGCTCATGTTGAAATTAGAATTTAGAACACAATTTAGAAAAATAAGAACCAAGAAATAAGAACTTCACCAATTTTGAACAATGGTATGTGTATGTATAATGTGTAATGTATGTTAGTATTAAGCTGTTATGGGTTAGAATGACTTTGGTGCTTGTCCTAAATTCACTGGCTACTTACTTTCTTATCTCCTGGACCAATCTAGATATTGTGATGATTGATCTAATGGACTGTGAGTCTGGTAGTCCTTTGTCAAGATGGATTATAGTTTGTGCCAAAACTAGATAAGGATCAACCAGAAACCACTTTCCAAAAACCAGCTTGGCTACCTTTGATCAAGGCAGTAAAGTCTGGTATAATTTTCACTTTTGACCCACAGACACTGGCCAAACATTTTCCTTATCGCTTTTTGCCTTATCACCTTTGTCAGCTTTGTTACATTCTTCAAGGTTGGCATTCCTTTATGCTGAAATGTGTCATCTATCGTATTCTTCCCCAGATCGGAATTCTACAGCACATGCAATTCATGAGAAGTTGGACTGTATAGGTCAAGTAGCAGGTTTGTCATGTTTTGATCAAGTCTACAAACATTTGTAATTTCAAACTCAAATTAGTGACCAATGAGTACAAACTCAACAGCCTATTATAAACAGAATTTCTCAAATAAAAGTTAGTTAACATAAGTCACCAAGTCATGATCTGGATCTTTTGTTGTAAAGAAAGTTTCATCTCTTATATATTGTCCCTCAAAAGCAGTAGTATAACAACCCTATTAGCAAGCTTACTTGTTATATACCAGTTTGACAGAATAAAATAGAAAAGTTTTGTCAAAATACTTGATTGTCATATAATGTTAACTTAACCACTAAAAACAAAACAATGACAACAACATACATTACTCACAACCATAAAACATGGCATGACCCATCTAACATCAACCACAACCAGCAAATCATCATTGGTGTCATGATCCGGTCACTGCACATCCGTTTATTCACCACACAGTACACCCTGGACTACATTTCCCACAAACCCCTGCCTAGGAACTCATTATTGAGCCACACCTGTTTCCTATCAGTGACACTATAAAGGTTGCACTCATCCATACTCACATCGCAAAGTCTTGTTTTGTTCTGTCTGGCATTTCTGAGCGGTTTCCTAGTGTTTGTTCCTTCCGTGTTTGACTTTGGATTGTGTATACCGACTTTGATTCTCTGCCACCTGCCCCGACCTTTGCCTGGTACTGTTTCTGATTTTGGATATCCCCTGCATACCTGATGCTGTTCTCTGATCATTGCCTGTTTGACCATTCTGTTAATAAAGTACTGCACATGGATCCGAACGTCTCTGACTCATCGTTACAATAGGATAGGTTAAAGATGACTGATAACATTTCTAAAAATCTTCAAAAGTACTCATGTCAGACTTAGACAGATCATTCCAAAGCATGAACACCAAAATACTTTAGTTTAGACCTCTGGATGATTAGAAAATTCTGGTTTGATATTCGTAAAGTCCTTGTTGGTCTGTGTTGGGCGGTGACTGAGACAGGCCTAAGACTCAGTTCGTTGCAAATGCGGGTTTTTCGGGGCTGTATTTAAGCCCACTCAGCAGAGGGGCGATTACTGGTTCGACCATAAGGGCAGTGTGACAGGGAGGACCCACAGGCCCGACCGTCTGTGGAGTGTTGGGCTCCTCAACGCCTCAGCGAGAGGAGCTCTAGCTAAGAGAATGTGCATGATTGTTAAGGAAAGAATAAAATCTCAGGAAATCCATCAGGGTGAGAGCTGCGTAGCGTACTCTGGCCAGAGGATAGGGAGCATGTCGCAAAGCATGTATTCAGAAGAGTACTAGACCATGAGAAGGACCCGCAGGTCCTGAGGTTGCATTATACTGGGGACCTGATGCTAGGATGCTTCTGAGTATTACATCTGCTCACATCAAGAAGAAAACTCTTCTCTTTCAACCTGATATCTGCCAGATTCACCCACAGATGCCTCTCCGTAACCACCATGGCCGCCATGGATTCGCCAATGGCAGTGGCACCCTGCTAAGAGCTGTGGTGCAATGCAACTCAGCCACCTCATTTGGGATAGATCCTGACCTTTTTCCAGGTCTTCCAGCAGATCAGCATTATAAGCCTGAAACACAGCCATGGTATGCAACGAGGTTGCAGCCTGACCGGCCCTGGCATTGAAACGAGATGTATCCTGAAGTGGTTTGGATGGCAGGGAGAGAAGATGACTCCCCTATAGAGACATAGCAGGCCAGTATCTCTTCAACAGGGGGGCATCTTCTCATAACCATTCTCACATATCCCCTCAATGTTGGCATAGCTAGTATGCTGGAATATATGGATGCAAGATGAGAATGGATTTTTCCGAGCCTTCTCAATCTCCACATGGAGATCGGAATGAAATGGAAGGTTCACCTGAGCTGGAAGGCTATGCTATAAAGAAAACACTTTTCGAGGCAGCCTCAAAAGGGGGTCACTTTCTTGGCCTGCTTCCACAGCAAATCAACCCCCACAGTGCCATGATTCTTAACCTCAAGCAGCTCATCATACACAGGGCAGAAGGACTGGGAGGATTCAGTCTCGACTTCTTCGTCCTCATCTGACATTTCCTGCTCTTCTTTGAGCCAGCAGAGCAGTAGCCACTGGACCAGACAATGTAAGACAGATAGCATCGTCATCCAGCAGTTTTTCCATGACTGATGAGTGCGAAAGCACAAGCTAATTTTCCTCCATGCCTCAGCAGCGGGTCTTGAACCATGGGGAGCTGATGGCTGTCCCTCTTTCCCTGAAAAGAGAGATAATGAGAGTGGAGCTTTTTCATAGGAAAAAGCTCACAGTGCAAGCAAGCTGCCCCCTCGAGGACATCACGGCATGCTCTTCACCAAAACAAAAGGTGAAAAGATTGTGTGTCATTATTGTATTTAGATGTATGCTTCGGACACCTGTCATGCTGAAGGTGTTCCTCATAGTGACCTCTAGAGGACGTAGTTCGAAATTCCCTTGGAAGGGAACTATAAAGTTTAATATCTGTTCAGTTTTTTTGAGAATAGGGAAGTCCACAGTGATAAAATACAGAGGAAAGATATCATTGGAAGCACTTTCAGTGATATCACTTTCATTATCACTAATAATAAACTGAATGTTACTGTGCATTGCTATGCACACTAATATAGTTATCAGTATAGTTATCATTCTAAGTGTGAATGGGCCTTTAGATGGAGATTATTTCAGAATTTATGTCAAATCACTGGCAGAATGGAATTAGTTATCATTGAAAAGTAACTGCATGTTTGTACATTAGTACATTTGTGTGGTGAAATAGTTTGATCCAGTCCTTATTACATCCCACTTGGAAATGTTCCAATATAAGTCATATAAACTCTGAGTATGAAAATCTTTCCTGATTGATTTGCTTTTACTTTTTATTTCTAATTTCTCAATGCAAGTGACATTTAATTGGTGAGCAAACAATTCTCAGTGTTCTCAGTCCCATAGGCAAGACCTAGGAGCATAGATCTGGTCACCACGGTGTGTGTTAACATTACGGGAGGACAGTGTAATGAATTAAAACTTCTTAGTCATCGGGAAGAAGGAGGCGGGAACCGGCGGACAATCAAATAGCATTTTAATTACAAAAATAAACACAAAACAGCGCACCAGCCCCTCACGGACGACTGGTGTGCTCAAATAAAAACCAAAACACAACTAAAAGCCCAGGCCTGGTCCTCTCTCGTCCTTCACTGTCGTCGCTCCAGTTTTATATCCCTCCATCTCCTACGTGGGACTCGAGACCGGCAGTGGAAACATGCAAGTACCATGTGCTTTTTCATGCAAAGCAATCAAAACAACAAATAACAGATGTTTTTGTGGCTTCCTTACTTTTTATAGCATCGAGTTGGAAATCACCTTATTTCCCAGGACCTATTTTGTGTGGTTGTAACCATAGCTTTACAGTGATAAGACCTCTTGTTCACAACACAAACAGATGTAATCAAATTTCATATTTTTAAAATAAATCTTAAAATAAATATTGTCAATATTCAACTGGTTTTGTTAATACAGTGTGTGTGTGTGTGTATTTGTGTGTGTAGTTTTACAGATAGAATATCTGTATTAAGACTAATCTATTTATCTGTATTAACACACCCTTTCAGTTTAAATCTAGATTAAAGACCCATCTCTTTAACCTGGTTTACACATAACACACTAACACATTTCTAATATTCAAATCTGTTCCATAACACATGATGTACTTTCCACATCATTAGAAGAATGGCTTCTACGCTAATAATAGACTGTTTTTCTCTTATTCCAAGGTCACCGTAGCCACCAGATCCAGTCTGTATCCAGGTCAGATGGTCACTGCAGTCACCCGGATCCAGTATGTATCCAACCCAGATGGTGGATCAGCACCTAGAAAGGACCTCTAGAGCCCTGAAGGTCAGCTGAGACCAGGACAACTAGATGAGCCCAAGAGACAGATCCCCAATAAGGACCTTGTCTCCTAGACGGCCACCGCGACAAGACCACAGGAACCAGATGATTCTTCTGCACAATCTGACTTTGCTGCAGTCTGAGACTGAACAGCTGGTTTCGTCTGGCCAGAGGAGAACTTGCCCCCTGACTGAGCCTGGTTTCTTCCAAGGTTTTTTTCTCCATTCTGTCATCGATGGAGTTTTGGTTCCTTGCTCAGTTGGGGACACTTAATTTCCAGTGATAATCCAAATATTCTAAAAAACATGCCTATTTTAAATGAAAATTATTGTTTACAAAATGAAATTGAACAAACCAAACTTATCACCATTCCAGAATAACATTTAATTAGTGGTGCTTGCTAGGGCAAGCATCGCAATGGCTGTTACTCATACTTAGGGCTAGATATTTGTACAAGCCCTATCCTACATCATTCATGATACAGACATGAATGATGCTATGACACAAATTAGTGTGCTATTGTGACTTACTCACAATTTTCACCTTGTAAATGATAAACTGTCCAAGCCATATCTGAAGACCAGTAGGGTGGGCACATTTGACTCACCAAGTCACGTATGGAAGCAACCTCACTGAACACCTTACCAATACACTATAGTTAGGTTTGCACATATGAGAGTCACTAATTTTTTGTATTATTTATTTTTCAAAAAATATTGTGAGATCACTCTTTGCATTAAGGGACTAACGAGTGCATAACTTGTAATTTACACTTTGTTGCACATAACAAAAAGCTCATGGTGAGTAAACACTCATTACTTTATTTAATGATTAACAGTATGATACTTGGCACATAGATTTTTTTGCTTGACTTGATTTGACTTTGCCCTCAACTTCTGGTTCTAAAAATGTGAACTTTGACTCTTCTAGTGACACACTTTTTTAGCTTCTAACAATGTCTTCAGGTAATTCTTAGTTAGATAAAAACAAATGGAGACTTTACGGAAGTCTCCTGCTACTCAGGTTTTTCTCCTGAAAAAAAAAATAGATATATTATTTGTAATCTTGCATTTGTCTACTTTAGAGCTTATTCGAAGAGGTATTAAACAATGTCTCACAATGTTTAGATACATGCAAGATACAAAAGTCTACAAAAGGCATACTCTCATGGCAATTCATAACTTTTATGCTCAATGAATTGGTGCCAAAATCATATGAATTCACACAACGTCATTCAAAGGTTAGGTTTAGGGGTGGACCTCCATGTTTGTTTTAATTGTGAGATTGGGTTCAACGTTTCACATCAAATCTTTAAATTTTATAGCTCAGTGAAGAAACCATTCACATTTTTAATGAACAATCATATTTCTTAGCCTCTTCTATTACAAAGGTATGGAGCCCCACACAACTTGCAAAAAAAAATTATGAAATTGTGCGCATGATTTACTACTTCATTCCCTCAATGTATTAAAACGTGCACACAATTACTATTTTTTCCCTCAATTTACTAAATCATTTGTACAATAAACTAAATCGTTCTCTCGATTTATAAATCGAGAGAATAAATTTTCATAGTCTAGTCTTTTCCTTGCTCTGCCCTCTTTCTTGTGTTTTGACCTGTTTGCTCTGGTTACTGGATTACCCCTCTTGTCTATCCCTCTGGATAGTGTTAGCTCATCGAAGACCCACTCTTGCCCTAGGATTATTCTTGTGTCTTACCCTCTATATACCTGTTTGCCAGTATTTGACCCATGCCTGTGTTGAGCATGTCTCTGTCTAATAAAAGCTTGCACATGGATCTGCACGTCTCACGACTCGTCTGCCCTATTACAGAATACTCGGCCACACAAGGATCCAATGGCTTTTCTAAGGGACCCGGGCCGGGTATTGACCCATTCGAGCAGCTGCTTGACCTACGACAAGGGAGTTTGTCCATTGAGGATTATGTCACTCAGTTTTGCAATCTATCTTTCAGAGAATCTTTTGATGAGGTCGCATTAAAGGACATTTTTGTTTTGGACTGAGTGAACCCATAAAGTCATGGTCACCAGAGGGGAAGTTTAATTGTAGTCTTTATAGACTAAGGGACTTTATAGACTTTGCTCTGCTGTCTGCTGGCTCTTTGTTCACTGTGGGTTTTGCTGAAGAGGAACACAACACCGTGTCTGTGCCTGTAATGGCGGACGCACCAGTTTGCATGCACAAAATGGCAGCAACAGCAGATCCTGTTCACAAAATGGTAGCCATGGCAATACTCAGTCTTGTCACTGGTGCCATTTATGAGTCAAGTCACATCATCGCTGATCTTCACGAGTCAAGTCAAGTCACCACTGACTTTCACGAGTCAAGTCATCGCTGACCTTCACGAGTCAAGTCAAGTCACTGTTAATCTTCCAGAGTCAAGTCAAGTCACAGCTGACCTTCACAAGTCAAGCCAAGTCACCGCTGATATTCTTGAGTCCAGTCAAGTCACGGCTGAACTTCCAGAGTCTTGTCATGTCTCAGATGAACTTCCAGAGCCTCGTCACATCTCAGCTGAACTTCCAGTCTAGTCACGTCTCAGCTGAACTTCCAGAGGCTTGTCACGTCTCAGCTGAACTTTCAGAGGCTCATCACTTCACAGCTGATCTTCCAGAGGCTCATCACGTCTTGTCTGTGGCACCCTGAGCCTGGAGGTCAGCTCTTCAGTATCCCAGACTGGCATCCAGCATGGAGGATCCACCGCTGCGGTCAGTAAGAGTAGCTTGTATCCCTAAACCAGCACGCTCAACCCATCCTGTGCAGGAACTGATTCCCCAGTCTGAAGTGCTTCCCACGATGGGGATTGTTTTATGTTGCATTTGGGCTGCGTACACCACCACTGAAACTCTAGAGGTGGTGGCATCCACTATGATTTCTCCAGATGTTGCAGCTAATGCTGCAGAACCTTCTGAGGTAGTGGCGCTTGCTGCTGTGTCCCCAGAGTCAATGGTGTCCGGTGCAGTTTATCCAGAGATGGCGGCACATGCTGCAGAACCTTGCATGGTGGTGGTGCCCAGCAACTCACTTTCATCCCGTTATGTCACTGTCAAGGGAACCATTGATGAACATTGTTTCTGCCCTGCTAAAAAGACTATTAATGAACTCCCCCAGTTTTCTGTGGGTACCGCTGTAGAACTTCCAGAGGTGGCAGCATCCGCTGCAGAACCTCCAG
This sequence comes from Carassius carassius, assembly GCF_963082965.1. NCBI lineage: Eukaryota > Metazoa > Chordata > Actinopteri > Cypriniformes > Cyprinidae > Carassius > Carassius carassius. The sequence continues at coordinate 13,598,763 of NC_081759.1, read as the reverse complement.
AGGTGTCTGTGGTATCAACCTGTGAACTTTTGTTCTGTCCTGTCAAGCTATGGAGGCCATCTATGAACTCCCGTTCTGTCCTGTTACGGCTATGGAGTCCGTCTATGAACTTCTGTTCTGTCGTGTCATGGCTATGGAGGCAGTTTATGAACTCTCATTCTGTCCTGTCACGGCTATGAAGGCCGTTTATGAACTCTTCGTTCCCTGCCTCACTCCCTGAGACCAGGAATGCATTGCCTTTGTTGTCTGTCTCTGCTTTCTCTAGGCCCCAGTCTCAGCCATGGGTCCCGGCCCCATCTGCTCCACCCTGGTGGGCTCCAGTTCCGCCAGCTCCGGCCTGGTGGACTCCAGTTCCATCGGTTCTGGCCTGGTGGACTCCTGTTCCATCTGCTGCACCCGGGCTTCCTGCTCTGCCTTGGTCCCCGGCCACTCCACTACCACGTGGACTTGGCCCTCCATTCCTCCCCCTGTTCCGCCTCTGATCCACTCTCTGTATAGAGAGTCTGTAAGCCACTCCTTGGGGTGGGGGGGGCTATGTCATGATCAGGTAATTGAACTTCCATTTATTCACCACCAGAGGTCATCAACCACAACACAGACTCTCACACTACACAGTACACCCTGGACTACATTTCCCATGCTCCATTGCACCTATTACTATTTTCACCTGATAACAATCACACCATGCACCTGATACTAATCCTACACACTGCACAATCATAAGACATGCTTTATAAGCATTGGACTTCCTCTCACACACTGCTGAGTATTGTTCTGCACATATCGCTCCCCTAGCGATAGCTTCGATACCCAGCCATTCCGTGTTTGTTTTATAGTCTTGTCTTAGTTTCTAGTTTTCATAGCCTTGTTTCAGTTTATAGTTTTCATAGTCTTGTTTCAGTTTATAGTTTTCATAGTCTTGTCTTTTCCTTTGTCTGCCCTCTTCCTCGTGTTTTGACCTGTTTGCTTTGGTTACTGGATTACCCCTCTTGTCTACCCCTCTGGATATTGTTAGCTCATCGAAGACCCACGCTTGCTCTAGGATTATTCTTGTGTCTTGTCCTCTACATACCTGTTTGCCAGTATTTGACCCATGCCTGTTATGACCACGTCTCTGTCTAATAAAAGGTCGCACATGGATCCGCACGTCTCACGACTTGTCAGCCCCATTACACAAAGAAACTAAATAGTGAATTGTCCGCACAATTTATAAATCGAGGGAACAAAATAGTTAATTGTGCACAAGATTTAGCCTACTTTTATTTCTGCATGCCATGTGTGGGGTTTCGTACAAAGGACCAAATTTTAAGCAAAGAAAATTATTTTATTTGATCAAGGTTTATGAACGTTTTGTCTTTTTTTATTATTATTCATTATTCTTTCTCTGATGCTTCAATTTTAAACTAAGCTTTCATGAAAAGTCAACTCGTAGTCTGTTAAGTCAACTGTTTCTAGTCTTTCTCTGCAGTGAAGTACACTGAAGACCAGTAAAAGCAGGATCCAGATTAAGGCAATCTTTATATAGTCACTTACTTAAACTGTCACAGAACTGAAATCTCCCACACATCTGCCTCACATCTCTTTCCATAGAAACCATCAGCTCGTTATTGTCACGGTTCAGGGTGCTTCATCGACTTCCCTGTTGTCTGTGTCCTGTTATTTTCTGCAGCTCGTGACCTGGGCAATCAGGCGATGTATCAGCGCTGGTGTGTGCAGATCACGGGCTGTTTGCCCTCACCTGTCACTTGTTCCCATTCTCTCTTCTGACCATCATGGACTCAGCAGAAGAGATCGATGTCCTCTGAATCCTCAGACAGCAAAGCACGCTGCTGGGTAGACAGCAGGAGGAGATCACCACTTCTCATCACGCCTTCTCTGAACTGTTGCTTCGGCTGGCCCAGCTCACTGAGCGGCTTGATCAGCTTCGGATTGTTCCTCCCGCAACTCCTGTTGCGCAACACCCATCTGAGCCAGAGACAGTGGCATTCCGTCATGCCGAGCCTCATCTCAATCCACCTGCTCCTTACTCCGGTGAGCCCAACTCATGCCGTTAATTTTTATCATTATATTCGTTGACTTTTTCACTCCAGCCCTGATGGCATTCACCATCACGCTTTTAAACGGACGAGCGAGAAAATGGGCAACAGCCATGTGGGACAATGAACATAAGTGTTGCAGCTCGTTTAAGGAGTTTTCAGCTCCGCAAGGTGTTCGATCGCTCTGCGCATGGGACGGAGGCAGCGCGGGCGTTAACTTTGCTGCAACAGGGAGGTCAGCCTGTGTTGGACTACTCCATAGAGTTCCACACTCTTGCCGCATCATGCGGATGGAATGCCAAAGCGCAGTGGGATTATTTTTTTCACTGGCTGGCAGACTACATCAAGGATGAGATTTATTCTCTCGAACTGCCTAATGGTGGGTCGTCTTTAAATTCATAATTCTTCGATCGCGGAAACAAAGGGGAAACCTCAAATTCGGTGAGTAAAAATCAAAAAAAAATTTCTCTTATCTTACCATATCAAACTATTTTGGTGGGGGAGGAAATATGGAGAGTGAGGTTGAAGCCTTTATTAGCTCTCCGTCTGTAGAGCAGTTAGATAGTTGAAAAAAAAAAAGAGTTACTGCAAATTGGGGAGAGTCTTAAAATATCTGTTTCATCTTCAGCATTAAAAGCTGATATCAAAAAGGAAATCCTGTCTGAGATGATTTCTCTTGGTATTTTGACCAAAGAATCTGTGCCACCTGCACGTGAGTTTGATCCTGAGGTGGCACTAAAATTAAAAGAATTAGACTTGCAAATTAAGCGTCAAGAACACGAGACACGTTTGCTAGGGTTACGTGAACTAGAACTCATTCGTTTAACGAAGCAGGAGGAACGTGCGCAGCCCGTTGGTGAGCCACAGGGGGGCCATGGGTCAGTTTGATCCTACTCGTTACATGAAGCTTGTTCCCCAATTTAGGGAAACGGAAATAGATGTCTACTTTACATCTTTTGAGAGGGTAGCTAAGAAACTGTGCTGGCCTAAAGATATGTGGGCGATGATGTTACAGAGTAGCTTCGTGGGAAAAGCACAAGGGGTTTGCTCTGCTTTGCCCATTGAAGACTCTCTCAATTATGATGAAGTCAAAATAGCGGTTCTTAGAGCATATGAACTCGTGTCAGAGGCGTACAGGCAGAAATTCAGAAGTCATACTAAGATGTCTAGACAGACCTTTGTAGAATTCGCGCATGACAAAAAGGCAATGTTAGAGAAGTGGTGTATTGCGTCGGATGCTACAACGTTTGAACGCCTGCAGGAGTTAATATTATTGGAGGACTTCAAGGGTTGCCTCCCTGAAAATTTGATGTTACATCTAAATGAACAGAAGGTTTCTACTTTGTCTGAAGCTGCAGTATTTGCTGATGAGTACGTGTTGACTCACCGTACTGTTTTTCCCTAGCTCTGTCCAAGTCAAAACGTTAGAGCATATACTGGGAGGAATTCTGCGGGTGTGCGTTCCCCAAAGTCTGATTCTCATGCGAGAGTGCCCGGGGGAAGTATGTTTAGACCCACCGATTCAAAACGTGCGTGCTTCTTCTGTCTTGATCCCAGTCATTTAATTGCAGACTGCAAGGTGTGGAAGCAAAAGAATGAAATCAAAAGAAAAGTATTACAGAATTGATTGACAGTTTTCCCAGTATTTTCTCTGATCTCCCATCTTGCACTGATGTGTTGTTCCATGACATTGACGTTGGAGTTGCGGTTCCTATTAAACAACCGTATAGGGATAATCCTTATAAACGTGGTATCATGAAAACTGAGGTTGAATACATGTAACGAAACGGTTTAGCAAAACCAAGTCAAAGCGCGTGGAGTTCTCCCTGCCTGTTGGTACCTAAAAGTGATTCATCATTTCGATTCTGTACTGACTTCCGGAAGGTTAATTCCGTTACTAAACCTGACTGTTTTCCCTTACCGAGAATAGATGATTGCATTGATAGAGTCGGACCAGCAACGTTTGTTTCGAAACTTGACCTGCTGAAGGGCTACTGGCAGGTGCTCCCTACTCCACACGCTTCTGAAATCTCAGCATTTGTCACACCAGACTACTTCTGTCAATATTCAGTGATGGCTTTCGGTATGCAGAACGCCCCGTCCACGTTCCAACGCCTAATGCAGTTGGTACTGCGTGATGTACAGAATTGTACTGCTTACCTTGATGATATTTTTGTATATTCTTCTACGTGGGAAGAACATGTTGAAACGTTATGTGAGGTATTCTCCAGACTAGCTGGTGCATCGCTAACTGTGAACCTGACAAAATGCGAGTTCGCCAAAGCCTACGTCACCTATCTTGGTAAACGTGTGGGTCAAGGTCAGGTTTGTCCAATAGATGCTCTGGAACGAAAGACCTTTTGTGTAATGCCCTAATCCTGGCTGCCCCTGACTTTGAACGCCCTTTCCAACTTGAGGTTGACGCGAGTATGGTAGGCGCAGGAGCTGTCCTTCTGCAGACGTCAGAAATGAACATCAAGAAACCTGTGTTACAGGGAGGTATTAAGGTATTCAAACCAACGCTTAATGCGTTGGTCCCCTGCTCTTCAGGAGTTTAATTTGGAGATTGTCCATAAGCGCGATACTGAAAATCTGATTGCTGATGCGCTGTCCAGAGCGCACACCGCTGAAAATGTCGAGTAGGATAAAAGATCAATGTGATGTAGCCATTAATCTTTTGGGGAGGGGAGGAGTGTTACGTGTTAGAATGTAATTGTGGTTTCACAAGTGTGTTAACCTGTGAGTGGTGTTTTTTTTTTGTCTCTCTCTTTTTCGCTTCCTGCTCATTAGTGCAACAGGTGCAGCTGCTAAGTGGACGCAGCTGAAGCATCTCAACATGTGGATCTAAGCAGTGAGGATTGTCTGTTCGTCGAGCTCACCCTCCTGCTTCCTTGGTGTAGATCGTGTGTGTACGACTGCTGCTTAAAACAGTGCTGTGTTAACCCCGAGAGATCTGTGCTGTGTCCCAGTTTATGTAAAACCCCTGGTGAGGAGTTAGAACTGGTAGTGGTATTAGGCCGGTAATTGTATTGGCAAACTAATCATCATTTATTTAAAGTAACTTGTGAGAGAGGTTTTTAGGCCTTTTTATTTCCTTATAGTTTTCTCCTGTTTAATGGTCAGCAAGGGACGTAAGGATTTGTATTTTATTTATTGTTCAATTCCAGGGAAGAGGATCTAAACCTTAGTTAGAAAAACTCCTTTTGGTTTATTGTTTTGGCCGTCTGAAACCCTCTCAGCCTAAGTTATTCCTAATTCTGACTAAGTCTCATCCCAATGTAAACGAATAAATACCACTTTTCTTGGCTTCTGGGTTGTGTGCCAGTGTGTTTGCGGAAGCAGGAGATTGAAATCCGGGAGGCACCCTTTTCTTTGGTGTCGCTCTCGATGTGCGTGCGTGTGGCACAGGCCTACCTCCATCACAGGCCTACCTCCGTCTAGCGGCAACACGGTAGTCCTTACTGTGGTGGACAAGGTCTCTAAGGTCACACATTTTATCCCCCTCCCCAAATTGCCCTCAGCGAGGGAGACAGCGACTGTTGTCCTGGATCACGTTTTCCATATTCATGGCCTCCCGGTCAAGACAAGTGACCTTTATTTATATAGCACTTTAAACAAAATACATTGCGTCAAAGCAACTGAACAACATTCATTAGGAAAACAGTGTGTCAATAATGCAAATGACAGTTAAAGGCAGTTCATCATTGAATTCAGTGATGTCATCTCTGTTCAGTTAAATAGTGTCTGTGCATTTATTTGCAATCAAGTCAATGATATCGCTGTAGATGAAGTGACCCCTACTAAGCAAGCCAGAGGCGACAGCGGCAAGGAACCGAAACTCCATCGGTGACAGAATGGAGAAAAAAACCTTGGGAGAAACCAGGCTCAGTTGGGGGGCCAGTTCTCCTCTGACCAGACGAAACCAGTAGTTCAATTCCAGGCTGCAGTAAAGTCAGATTGTGCAGAAGAATCATCTGTTTCCTGTGGTCTTGTCCTGGTGGTCCTCTGAGACAAGGTCTTTACAGGTGATCTCTATCTGGGACTCTAGTTGTCCTGGTCTCCGCTGTCTTTCAGGGATGTAGAGGTCCTTTCTAGGAGCCGATCCACCATCTGGTCTGCATATGTACTGGATCCGGGTGACTGCAGTGACCCTCTGATCTTGATACAGACTGGATCTGGTGGCTACGGTGACCTCGGAAATAGAGAGAAACAGACAAATATTATCGTAGATGCCATTCTTCCCGGTGAACGTGGTTTCTGACAGGGGTCCCCAATTTGTGTCTAAGTTTTGGGCAGAGTTCTGTCGACAGCTGGGGGCGACTGCGAGTCTTTCCTACAGGAATCACCCGCAGACAAACGGTTAGGCTGAGCGTGCTAACCAGGATCTGGAGAGAGTATTGCGTTGTGTGGCGTCCGCAGAACCGTTATCTTGGAGTTCCAGATTAACTGTGGTGGAGTATGCTTATAACTCCCTCCTGGTTTCATCTACGGGTTTGTCTCCCTTCCAGTGTTGTTTAGGCTACCAGCCACCCTTATTCCCCACCCAAGAATCTGATGCCGTTGTTATATCCTCCTAGACTCATTGAGGGTTCTCCGGCTTATACAGTACGGCGGCTCCTTGATGTGAGATGGAGGGGTAGAGGTTATCAATACCTGGTAGATTGGGAGGGCTATGGTCTGGAGGAGAGATGCTGGATTGTGTGTCCGTTTCCTTACCTTTTGGCTGTTGTGCTCAGGACGCATAGACGAGAAGTTCTTGCGGTTGGCCATTTGCCCGAGATCCTCAGTCTCGTTTCCACGTCCCGTTGGGCATTGCACCAGAGGTGGTCTCCACAGCCGTGTCCGCAGGTGTCTGTACAGATGGCTCTGGAGTTGTTTTTCACTTTGGATTATTTTTGGATTTTTATTATTGTACCCAATATACTGTTGCACGCATCCTCTGCATTTGAGTTCTCCTTCTTCACGGTCCTGACAGTTATCCAGCATTACACGGCATTGCACACACCTGTGTAAACAGACAAAATAACATAAATCAAGGAGAGTAAAAGTCATGTGACAGTCAGTGTCCATGCAGTCAAAACATAGCTACACAATGAACATAATATCAGATTTATCTAGATTGTTTGCTTACCCATGCGGAAGCCACCACCACTTTGCTAAGTGTTGTGTGTGGTTGCTGGGCATTGTTATGCAGTTACTACGATGTTCTGAGTGGCTTTGTAGTATGTTGCTTTGCAGATACTTAGCATTTTGGGTATTTGCTATGATCTCTTAGACGGTTGCTTATTGGTCAGTCAAAAGAGCCCCCTCTAAACTCAGATAATTAGGTCTTGTTTCATTGTCCACCATATGGTTGATAGTTGCATGTACATGGTGTTCTGAGTGGTTTCGTTGCAATCATATATCCAATAACTTTGAAAAGTGATAGAACAACTCTACGTAACAAGACAATATAAGGTAATATTCAAGTCTTCAGGATGAATGATGTGGCACATAAGTTAATTGACAAAGTTTAGTTAAAATTGAGAATGAGCAAAAGTAATAGCGATGCATGGCTGAAACCAGCATGTTTAAAAAAAAAAAAAAAAAACAGTTATCTGGTTTGATCTCTGCAAGACTGGTACACTGGAAAATGTTTACCTAGCCAGAGAAAGCAAACATAGTTGACTGTCATATGTTCTGTGTTGTTCTAAGAAGGAGTAATGTGTTGATACAGTTGCTCTGTCTTAGGGGCCCCCAGCCTTCAAAGGCCTTGCCTTTTCCTTGAACAGTCCGTTCCAAGTGGCCAAAAGTCAATCAAGAATCAGAGCACTGGAAAAAAGTGGGTAAGGGAGGAAGAAAAACTTAATTACTACATATTTAACTCCTGCTTCCCTATTTTCTTCCTTTCCATTTCCATCTTGTCACTAAAATTTGTGGTTCTTGCCAAATACAGTTAATGTGTGAAGCATGAATGGTCATACTCAGCGCAGAGTCTTGCCGTGCACTTAATATAGCTGTTCTCCCCATAAATGACTAATTTCCTCTGACAAACTCTAGTATGCTTTGCCTTTCTGTTCTCTCTAAATGCATTCTAAACGCTGAGTAATTATGTGATGTCATTGCTGCTCCACCCAGCATCTTTTTGCTTGCAGTTCTGACAGGAGAAACCAGTTTTTCTGCAATCTTATATAATTCCGTGGTCACATTATTCAAGAATGCACAAAAAAGCTGTCTGGGGACATGAACTAACGATGTTATAGCATTCAACAGCCTCTAAATACACCCTGAATAAATAAAAGCAGCAGCATGTTCATTTAACAAAATAAAATAATATCCTTCATTCTAAGCAAATATTGCAGGTGCTTACACAAAAATTAACATGTGATGTAAGAATGTATCAAAGCATTTCCTTGTATTACAATCTATAGAACACATTTTATCATATACTGTGCCTCGCGTTTGCCTTGTGTACTCCATAGATTGACACGTGGCTATCATGAGAGGGCTTTGAAACCCAGTTTTGTATCTGAAAAATAAAAAGCACCATATTGCCACCTAGAGGTTGTATTTTGAAAATGATTACGCAAGCCAATTTAATGGAGGCATGATAACTATATATACAGGTGCTGGTCATACAATTAGAATATCATCAAAAAGTTGATTTATTTAACTAATTCCATTCAAAAAGTGAAACTTGTATATTATATTCATTTATTACACACAGACTGATATATTTCAAATGTTTATTTTTATTATTATTATTATTTTTTTTTTTATGATTATAACTGACAACTAAGGGTGGAGTCGATCAGTCTGTGGCACTGCTCAGGTGTAATGAGAGCCCAGGTTGCTCTGATATTGAAAGAAATCAGACTATTATAATCACCCTTGTTACTCCCCTGTTGAAAAATGAATCATGTTACCCCACTGTATCTCAACTAAGACGACACTGAGGGATTCCATGGATCCCCTTAAATCTTCTATAGTATATTTCATTTTCATGTATTTCAGTGCTTTTACATGCATTAAACTTTTTCAAATAATTTAAGATAATAAGAAAATTGCACATTCCTTCCTTCCTCAAGCCATATCTAAAAGGCCACTGCTCATGGCAAAATCAGGTGACATTTGCCATACTGCTCACTTGACCTTTTCTGTGGAGAACATTATAAAGATATGTGAGCAGAACAACAGCAATGCGAAGGTCAGGGCAATTTACATATTCTCTTACGTACTCTGACTTCCATCTGGAGCCTGTAGTAAACTAATAACACATTCACCACATGATTTACCTTGTAGGAATAAAAATAAACTTTGTTTTATGCACTAGATGATTTGGCAGTGAGATATTGGACAGAGGGTTTGCTTAGGCCTACCTTTTAAATTTATTAGACATCAGCTAATATCCCTATGATGACCTTGCTTTTCAATCAAACCGTGATATGAAACATGATTGACAAAAATGTATAAATTAGCCTAAAAGTAATTATAAATATATATTTTTTAAATAAATAAATAAATAAACAAATAAAAAATATAATTCATACTAAAATATTAATAGGCATGCCATACTACATTTTAAGGTCATCACAGCAGTGCTGGTATTCAGGCTGTGAGTGTGCTTTTTATACAACAGCTCAATAAACAAAATAATAGTATAAAAGTAATTTACATTTACACACAACTTTGTCTGTTTCCTTTTTGCTTCAGAACAACAGTATTGTGAAATAAGCAGTTGAATAAATTATTCAATGACTCATTTGGTCAGTCCTCACACTATGTAACGATATAATATACAGAAAAAAAAAAGAAGAAAAAAACCCACAGTTGAATACACACCACTGTATGGGAGGTGTGAACACAGATAGACAGTGATACAAACATTGAGAAGTTTTTGACTTTTTATACCACACTCTTTGAGCAATAAGAACTTAAACAAATTTTTTAAATGAAAATTATAAAAAAAACTCAATATCACAATTTAACGTAAATGTTTCTCCTACTCAGGCAAAAAATACTAAATATAACATTTTGGTAATAACAGCACAGCACTACCCATACTTAGATTGTGCCTTAAACTTACAACCGAACTGCAAAACAATTGAAAAGTCAATGCAAAAGAAAAATAATTCAGAGGATATATAAGACGATCTGTTGAAGATTAAATTGCATAAAACACGATTAGAAAGAGATTTTATGTACATTAAAAATATATATTATTATAGTTATTATTATTATAAATGTATATTATTATGTACATTTTATGTATATAAACAGAAGTAGAATATATATATATATATATATATATATATATATATATATATATACAGTACAGACCAAAAGTTTGGACACACCTTCTCATTCAAAGCTTTCTTTATTTTCATGACTATGAAAATTGTAGATTCACACTGAAGGCATCAAAACTATGAATTAACACATGTGGAATTATATACATAACAAAAAAAGTGTGAAACAACGGAAAATATGTCATATTCTAGGTGCTTCAAAGTAGCCACCTTTTGCTTTGATTACTGCTTTGTACACTCTTGGCATTCTCTTGATGAGCTTCAAGAGGTAGTCACCTGAAATGGTCTTCCAACAGTCTTGAAGGAGTTCCCAGAGATGCTTAGCACTTGTTGGCCCTTTAGCCTACACTCTGCGGTCCAGCTCACCCCAAACCATCTCGACTGGGTTCAGGTCCGGTGACTGTGGAGGCCAGGTCATCTGGCGCACCCCATCACTCTCCTTCTTGGTCAAATAGCCCTTACACAGCCTGGAGGTGTGTTTGGGGTCATTGTCCTGTTGAAAAATAAATGATGGTCCAACTAAACGCAAACCGGATGGAATAGCATGCCGCTGCAAGATGCTGTGGTAGCCATGCTGGTTCAGTATGCCTTCAATTTTGAATAAATCCCCAACAGTGTCACCAGCAAAGCACCCCAAAACCATCACACCTCCTCCTCCATGCTTCACGGTGGGAACGAGGCATGTAGAGTCCATCCGTTCACCTTTTCTGCGTCGCACAAAGACACGGTAGTTGGAACCAAAGATCTCAAATTTGGACTCATCAGACCAAAGCACAGATTTCCACTGGTCTAATGTCCATTCCTTGTGTTCTTTAGCCCAAACAAGTCTCTTCTGCTTGTTGCCTTTCTTTAGCAGTGGTTTCCTAGCAGATATTCTACCATGAAGGCCTGATTCACACAGTCTCCTCTTAACAGTTGTTCTAGAGATGTGTCTGCTGCTAGAACTCCGTGTGCCATTGACCTGGTCTCTAATCTGAGCTGCTGTTAACCTGCGATTTATGAGGCTGGTGACTCGGATGAACTTATCCTCTGCAGCAGAGGTGACTCTTGGTCTTCCTTTCCTCGGGCGGTCCGCATGTGAGCCAGTGTCTTTGTATCGCTTGATGGTTTTTGTGACTGCACTTGGAGACACTTTCAAAGTTTTCCCAATTTTTCGGACTGACTGACCTTCATTTCTTAAAGTAATGATGGCCACTCGTTTTCCTGTATTTAGCTGCTTTTTTTCTTGCCATAATACAAATTCTATCAGTATATTCAGTAGGACTATCAACTGTGTATCAACCTGACTTCTGCACAACACAACTTCTTCTTCTTATTGTTGAATTTTTTGGCGGTTGGCACACAACGTAATGGTGCATTACTGCCACCGACTGGTATGGAGTGTGGATCTGAATGTCTATTATTTACTTTATTCTAAACAAAAATAAATAAATAAATGATAATAATAATAAATAAAATAAAATCAACAAAATAAAATTAAGTCTCAAATCCTCTCAATCATATCTATTATTCTAAGATAATGAAAAACAATTCCGTAGCATTTATCTCTTGAGTTTTTTCTAAGAATTTCTACTAAATCAAAACTTATTCTTTCCTTTTTAAGATTTTGGATCATTTCCTTTCTTTTTCCCTCATATTTTTTACAATGTATCATGACATGTTCTACTGTTTCCTGTTGCTCACAATATTCACATCTGCCAGTATTATGTTTACCTATTTTAAATAAAGCGCTGTTTAACCCTGTGTGCCCAAATCTAAGTCTCGATATAATTGTCTCTTCTCTCCTTCTCCTTCCTGCACATCTCATTTCTCCCACTCTCCTCTGAATTTTGTAAAACCACCGTCCTTTCCTCTCTTCCTCCCATTGTTTTTGCCACCTTTCCTTCAACCTCTGTTTAATAATGCTTTTCATTTCCATCTTACTGATGTTAACTGTGACTTCGACATACTCTCTTTTTGTGGCCTCCTTTGCAGCCTTGTCTGCCATTTCATTTCCTATGACCCCAATATGTGCTGGTACCCACAAAAATATAACTTCAATGCCCATCATTTGAATTCTATATAATGTTTGTTGTATTTCTATTAAAATATCAGCTCTTCTGTTTGAATGAACTACTTTACTTCTAAAATCAATACTATTAGAGATAAAATTGCAACCATTCAGCCGTCAGCTACAGTATCACATCAGACAGTGCACTATAGATCCCCTGAGGAACAGTTCCACTTATTCTCTACTATAGGAGAGGAAGAATTGTATAAACTTGTTAAATCATCTAAACCAACAACATGTATGTTAGACCCTATACCATCTAAGCTCCTGAAAGAGGTGCTTCCAGAGGTCATAGATCCTCTTCTGACTATTATTAATTCCTCATTGTCATTAGGACATGTCCCCAAAACCTTCAAACTGGCTGTTATTAAGCCTCTCATCAAAAAACCACAACTTGACCCCAAAGAACTAGTTAATTATAGACCAATCTCAAATCTCCCTTTTCTGTCCAAGATACTAGAAAAGGTGGTATCCACACAATTATATTCCTTCTTAGAGAAAAATGGTATATGTGAGGATTTCCAGTCAGGATTTAGACCGTATCATAGTACTGAGACTGCTCTTCTTAGAGTTACAAATGATCTGCTCTTATCATCTGATCGTGGGTGTATCTCTCTATTAGTTTTATTGGATCTTAGTGCTGCGTTTGACACAATTGACCACAACATTCTTTTGCATAGACTTGAATACTTTGTTGGCATCAGTGGAAGTGCATTAGCATGGTTTAAATCGTACTTATATGACCGCCATCAGTTCGTAGCAGTGAATGAAGATGTATCCTATCGATCACAAGTGCAGTATGGAGTACCTCAAGGCTCAGTACTAGGGCCGCTACTCTTCACGCTTTATATGTTACCCTTGGGAGATATCATCAGGAAACATGGTGTTAGCTTTCACTGTTATGCTGATGATACTCAGCTCTATATTTCTTCGCAGCCCGGTGAAACACACCAATTTGAAAAACTAATGGATTGCATAGTCGATATAAAAAACTGGATGACGAGTAATTTCTTACTGCTAAATTCTGAAAAAACAGAGGTGTTAATTATAGGACCTAAAAACTCTGCTTGTAATAACCTGGAACACTGTCTAAGACTTGATGGTTGCTCTGTCAATTCTTCATCATCAGTTAGGAACCTAGGTGTGCTACTTGATCGCAATCTTTCCTTAGAAAGCCACGTTTCTAGCATTTGTAAAACTGCATTTTTCCATCTCAAAAATATATCTAAATTACGGCCTATGCTCTCAATGTCAAATGCAGAAATGTTAATCCATGCATTTATGACCTCAAGGTTAGATTATTGTAATGCTTTATTGGGTGGTTGTTGTGCACGCTTAGTAAACAAACTACAGCTAGTCCAAAATGCAGCAGCAAGAGTTCTTACTAGAACCAGGAAATATGACCATATTAGCCCGGTCCTGTCAACACTGCACTGGCTCCCTATCAAGCATCGCATAGATTTTAAAATATTGCTTATTACTTATAAAGCCCTGAATGGTTTAGCACCTAAGTATTTGAATGAGCTCCTTTTACATTATAATCCTCTACGTCCGCTACATTCTCAAAACTCAGGCAATTTGATAATACCTAGAATATCAAAATCAACTGCAGGCGGCAGATCCTTTTCCTATTTGGCGCCCAAACTCTGGAATAACCTACCTAACATTGTTCGGGAGGCAGACACACTCTTGCAGTTTAAATCTAGATTAAAGACCCATCTCTTTAACCTGGCATACAGATAACATACTAATATGCTTTTATTATCCAAATCCGTTAAAGGATTTTTAGGCTGCATTAATTAGGTAAACCGGAACCGGAAACACTTCCCATAACAACCTATGTACTTGCTACATCATTAGAAGAATGGCATCTACGCTAATATTTGTCTGTTTCTCTCTTGTTCCGAGGTCACCGTGGCCACCAGATCCAGTCTGTGTCCAGATCAGAGGGTCACTGCAGTCACCCGGATCCAGTACGTATCCAGACCAGATGGTGGATCAGCACCTAGAAAGGACCTCTACATCCCTGAAAGACAGCGGAGACCAGGACAACTAGAGCCCCAGATACAGATCCCCTGTAAAGACCTTGTCTCAGAGGAGCACCAGGACAAGACCACAGGAAACAGATGATTCTTCTGCACAATCTGACTTTGCTGCAGCCTGGAATTGAACTACTGGTTTCGTCTGGTCAGAGGAGAACTGGCCCCCCAACTGAGCCTGGTTTCTCCCAAGGTTTTTTTCTCCATTTTGTCACCGATGGAGTTTCGGTTCCTTGCCGCTGTCGCCTCTGGCTTGCTTAGTTGGGGACACTTCATCTACAGCGATATCGTTGACTTGATTGCAAATAAATGCACAGACACTATTTAACTGAACAGAGATGACATAACTGAATCCAATGATGAACTGCCTTTAACTCTCATTTTTGCATTATTGACACTGTTTTCCTAATGAATGTTGTTCAGTTGCTTTTACGCAATGTATTTTGTTTAAAGCGCTATATAAATAAAGGTGACATTGACATTGACATTGAATGACTGTTCTGTAAACTGACTAATGATGAAGTTGAATCTGAACATATTATAACTCTCAATGGTCTTATTTCCTCTATCCACTGTACTGCTAACAGAATTGCTAACATTTCTCCTTTGTATACTGATATATTATCACTTATTCTCTTTGCTATTGAAATATGAAACTCTGGAACAACAAAAGCTACTCCTATCTTATTAACTAAATTCTTTGATGCATCTGTGTAAATCTGAATATAACTGTAATAATTATTAATATATTCCTGTATAGTATGGGAGTCAAAAATTGACACGTCTTTGTTCTTCTTTTCTAATAGCACTAAATCTACTTTCACTTCAGGTATTGTCCAAGGTGGCACTACTGGTAATGGTACTGTAGGACTGATTTTTAATTCAGTTCATTTTAACTCTCTTGCCTTTTTTAAAACTGTCCATCCGAAGCTTTTTGTCTCCCTCTTCTCCTTTGCCCAACAAGGTTTTAAAGTACCTTGTTGCACAACACAACTGATGGTCCCAACCCCATTTATAAGGCAAGAAATCACACTTATTAAACATAACAGGGCACACCTGTGAAGTGAAAACCATTTCAGGTGACTACCTCTTGAAGCTCATCAAGAGAATGTCAAGAGTCTGCAAAGCAGTAATCAAAGCAAAAGGTGGCTACTTTGAAGTACCTACAATATGACATATTTTCAGTTGTTTCACACTTTTTTGTTATGTATGTAATTCCATGTGTTAATTCATAGTTTTGATGCCTTCAGTGTGACTCTACAATTTTCATAGTCATTAAAATAAAGAAAACTCTTTGAATGAGAAGGTGTGTCCAAACTTTTGGTCTGTACTGTATATACAGGTGCATCTCAATAAATTAGAATGTCATGGAAAAGTTCATATATATGCACACAGACTGAAGTAGTTTAAGTCTTTGGTTCTTTTAACTGTGATGATTTTGGCTCACAAAAAAACAACAACAAATCTCAACAAATTAGAATAATAAAAAAAAAAAACCTTTTTAGTGAATTGTTGGCCTTCTGGAAAGTATGTTAATGTACTGTACATGTACTCAATACTTGGTAAGGGTTCCTTTTGCTTTAATTGCTGCCTCAGTTCGGTGTGGCATGGAGGTGATCAGTTAGTGGCACTGCTGAATTGGTATGGAAGCCCAGGTTTCTTTGACAGTGGCCTTCAGCTCATCTGTATTTTTCGGTCTATTGTTTCTCATTTTCCTCTTGACAATACCCCATAGAGAATCAGGTGTGGTGAGTTTGCTGGCTATTCAAGCACACCAACACCATGGTCATTTAACCAACATTTGGTGCTTTTGGCAGTGTGGGCAGGTGCCAAATCCTGCTGGAAAATGAAATCAACATCTTCAAAAAGTTGGTCAGCAGAAGGAAGCATGAAGTGCTCCAAAATTTCTTGGTAAATGGGTGCAGTGACTTTGGCTTTCAAAAAACACAATGGTCCAACAATAGCAGATGACATTGCACCCCAAATTATCACAGACTGTGAAAACTTAACAATGGACTTCAAGCAACTTGGGCTATGAGCTTCTCCGCCCTTCCTCTAGACTCTGGGACCTTGGTTTCCAAATTAAATACAAAACTTGCTCTCATCTGAAAAGAAGACTTTGAACCACTGGGCAACAGTCCAGTTTTTTTTTCCACACTTTTTCCTTCCAAGTCAAGTCAACTCAAGTCACCTTTATTTATATAGCACTTTAAACAAAAAAGATTGTGTCAAAGCAACTGAACAACATTAATTAGGAAAACAGTGTCAATTATGCAAAATGACAGTTAAAGGCAGTTCATCATTGAATTCAGTGATGTCATCATCTCAGTTCAGTTTAAATAGTATCTGTGCAATCATTTGCAATCAAGTCAACGATATCACTGTAAATGAAGTGTCCCCAACTAAGCAAGCCAGAGGCAACAGCGGCAAGGAACCAGAACTCCATCAGTGACAGAATGGAGAAAAAACCTTGGGAGAAACCAGGCTCAGTCGGGGGGCCAGTTCTGACCAGATGAAGTCAGATTGTGCAGTAGAATCATCTGTTTCCTGTGGTCTTGTCCCGGCGGTCATCTGAGACAAGGTCTTTACAGGAGATCTGTACCTGGGGCTCTAGTTGTCCTGGTCTCCGCTGACATTCAGGGCTGTAGAGGTCCTTTCTAGGTGCTGATCCACCATCTGGTCTGGATATGTACTGGATCTGGGTGACTGCAGTGACCCTCTGATCTGGATACAGACTGGAACTGGCAACAAAAGCACATAATCAATACACCATAAACACACGACTTTGCAACTGGGGATGGAAAATGGGGGGGTTGAGGTAATCCAGTGCAGGCAGCAGCTTTCCTGTCCTGCAGCCATTCTCGGCGCTGGTCACAGACCCGCTTGACAGACTGGCGGTACAAAGCGGCGAAGGTGAGGGATGGGGGGAGGGGGGTGAATGCATATCTGTATGTGTGTGTGTGTGTGTGTGTGTGTGTGTATGCACGTATGTTAGAGTTTGTGTATTTGTAGGCCTGGAGAGTTGCGATTCAATATAGGTGCCTCAGTCCGCAGATTGTGATAGCGTCAGAGCAAGTTGCCATGGAGACAGCCTTGTTCAGGTCCCAGACAGAGTCAACATCAGCAGGTGTCTGTGGAAGGGGGGGGGGGGGGGGCACAAGAGCATCTCACTGCAGAGCTCTTCCAGGGTTGTTGTTGTTTCCAGCAGCGGCCTTGGCCGAGACCAGTGCTGGTAGAGGGAAGCCGAAAGAAGATAAGATTGTGATTGTTTGGTCTTGTGGCGAGTAGCCACATTCCAATTCCACGGCTACTCTCTTTGTCCATTTCTGATCTCCGATCGATCCAATTGCTTTTTCCAAAGCCGTGAGCTTCTCCATGATGTTATCCATGTTGCGTTTCATCTCCGTGATGTTATCCATATTGCGGTCAATAGCCTAAGTCTCAATGCTGACCACTATGCCCACTGCTTCGATCATGGCGGGCAGCCTTGTAAGCCTTTGACAGCTGTCACCATTTTCTGAATTCCTCGATAAACCAGGGCAATGTCTAATCCAATCAGCAAAAGATCTGTTATCATGGTTCCGAATAGGTTGATATAAAGTCCTCCATGGAAAGAGCCGCCAGACACACGACCTGCCATCTCTCCCATGCGTCCATCGTGTAGCCAGCTGCGAATGTTCCAGGAGGGCAGTCAGGTTCACCTGAACCCAAGCTTCTCATCGAGAAGATGGTGTCAATTTCTTTGAGAGACCAGTTATCAAATCAATGATTTTTTAGTTGGAGAGCGGTGCAGAGAGAGTCTCTCGGAGTATACGAGACAAGAGGAGCAAAGCAGGGAAGGTAAGGGAGAGGAGAGGGAGAGAAAATGAAACTGCCTTCGTTGAGAGCCAGAGAGAATTATTTTTATATTGTGTTGTAGTGTGTCAGTAGGATATATTTACATTTCCACACATAAATTTTGCCATTACTTGAAATAATCCAGTGAGATATTTATATTTATATACATGATCCACATGGAGATCTTTTACATTGAATATAAATATTTCTGTCTTATATGGTGAACAAAATCCACATTAGATTGCAAACAGAAGTTATTTCAAACACTCGCTGCTGTCTGAAAGTGAGTTAAGATGAAATGTTTTTAAATGTCTTTGATGCTGATGTTAACTGATAGCTATATATGAAATGATCCACTGTGCTGACCAATATAGTACTTGTACATAATCCCTTCAATTTTATATCTGAACAAATATGTAGCTGTAACAACTAGAAAAAAATACCTCTGCATCTACACACATATGTAATTATTAGTTCTTCTTAATGAATGTATGTGCACAAATAACCTGCTACTCTCCCTGAAGACATTGCCTTTGAATGGTGAAGCTCCTCCCCTTAGTGTTTGAGCGCTAAAAGAACATGTCTTCTAAAAGGCATGTCATCCTGAGAAAAAAAAAAATAATAATTATAACATAGACACAATAATCATGCATGTCTGTTCAAATAACTTGAAAAATGTAATGGCATACCTCTGTGTGGCAGTGGGGGCGTGGTTTAGCGAAGTCTGCAGCGTGAGAGAGAATCAGGAGACGAGCGGTAAGTGAATGGTTTGGGCAAAAACTATCAACACCTGTTTCTTGTTTCAGTAATTGGTGCGGAGAGAGTATAAAACGCCAGGAGAGACAGAAGCAGTCGAGAGAGAGAGACGGACTGCTGACGTGAACCGGAAACGGAACCGGAACGAGTAAACCGGAAGTGTTGTGCGATCGTGTCTGTGTTGATGTCAGTGTAAAAGTCACCATTGGGTTTTCCAAGTTTAAGTTTTATTTTGAGTTAATAAAATCGTCAGCAGTCCAGCAGACCACTTTGTCCTCTTCCTTTCCTCCCACGAACTTACTACACTGGTGCCGAAACACGGGAAAGGAAGAAGGAGTGCCGCCGCTATGCAGAGTCCTTCCTCTATGCCATTTGCGGACGTTATTTCATCCCTCGCAGCCCTACATCAGGAGCAACACCAGGCCCTGCTGGACTTGAGAATGGATCAGGAGCGGCAATTCCATGCCATCCTTCAAGCCCAGCAGGAGGACCGCGAGAGGTTCCGGAGCTGGATCGACCGGGAGGTTTGCGCCGAGGCCACGGGACCGCCCGCGCTTCCCACTCACTTACCCCTCCACAAGATGGGACCACAAGACGACACAGAAGTGTTCCTAGAACTGTTCGAGAAATCAGTGGAAGCGTGCGGCTGGCCCCGCGACCAATGGCCAGTCCGTCTCATCACCCTGCTCTCGGGCGAGTCCCAGGTGGCTTCCCTTTGCGATGGCCCAGCAGCTCCGGGACTCCTGCCGCAAGTGGCTACTGGCCGAGGGGATTTACGTGGAACACATCATCGACCTCGTGGTGCTGGAGCAATTCATCGCTCGGCTACCGAAGAAGACAGCCGAGTGGGTCCAGTGCCACCGTCCCACGTAACTGGACTCGGCCATCCATCTAGCAGAGGACCACATGGTGGTGTGCCCAGGGGTCGGCGAACCATTAACATCTCTCTCTCTCTCTCCCTCTCTCTCCTCCCCATCTCTCTCTCGACCTGTCCCTCTCCCTAGGTCCCGTCCACCCGGCCCTCCTCGTGTCGTTAACCAAGGGCATTTAGTGAATCCAAGGGCCCCGCCCCCATGGCTGCCGGAGGGGACATCGCTTCCGTTTCTCCGCTCTCTCCGCACCAATTCTCCAATCCACTCCCTGCCACTGGGGCAGCGGGGAGGTCTGGGCTGGCCTGTTGGCGTTCCGGGGACCCGGAGCATTTTGTGGACAGGTGTCCAGTGATGGAGGTGGGGACAATGATCCGGGTCCCGGATGTCCCACAGGCCACCCCCGGTCAGGCTGGCGAGTACCAAATACCTGTGAGTATCAAGGGGGGTACATATCTGGCCTTGGTGGATTCAGGATGTAACCAAACCTCATTCCATCAAAGCCTGATTCAACCGGGGGCATTGGATACAGGCTGCGTGGTTAAGGTGCGGTGCATACACTGGGATGTGGTGGAGTATCTGGTAGTCCCAATTGTTATTCAATTCCGGGGACAAAAGCATAGTGTTGAGGTGGCGGTTAGTCCCCACCTCCGGCATCCGATAATTTTGGGAATGAATTGGCCCACGTTTACGGTTTTATTGGGGTCGTTATGTGCAGATGCCTCTTGGGGAAATAAGGCACGGAAGGAGACCGTGCGGGTGCAGGTGGGAGAAACTGAGCCAGGTGGTGCGCGTCTTGTCCGGAATGTCAGTTGGTGAACCCACCGGCCGCCCCAAAAGCGCCTTTGCGCCCTCTTCCCTTAATGCAGGTCCCCTTTCGAGAGAATTGGTATGGACCTCATCGGGCCATTAGAGCGATCTGCACGAGGACATCGCTTTGCATTAGTCATATTTGACTATGCAACACGATATCCTGAAGCAGTGGCCCTACGCAACATTTCCGCTAAGAGTGTTGCGGATGACCTTTTTCGTCTTATCTCCCGGGTGGGGGTTCCGAAAGAAATCCTCACCGATCAGGGCACAGCGTTTATGTCACGTACGCTACGCGAACTGTACGCATTATTGGGCATTAAATCGATTCGAACTAGCGTCTATCACCCACAAACCGACGGCCTGGTCGAAAGGTTTAATCACACACTTAAATCCATGATCCGTAAGTTCGTTCATGAAGATGGCAAGAATTGGGATAGGTGGCTTGAGCCCTTGTTATTCGCTGTGCGAAAGGTCCCACAAGCCTCCACGGGGTTTTCTCCCTTTGAGCTTCTCTATGGACGCCAGCCCCGAGGGGTGCTGGATGTACTGAGAGAAACTTGGGAGGAGGAACCATCTCAGGGCAAAAACTAAATTCAGTATGTGCTGGACTTGAGAACAAAACTCCACACGTTGGGGCGGCTATCAATGGAGAATTTGTTACAAGCCCAGGACCGCCAGAGCCAGCTGTACAACAGGGGAACTAGATTACGCAAATTTGCACCGGGAGAGAAAGTACTTGTATTACTCCCAACGTTGAGCTCTAAATTAATGGCTAAGTGGCAGGGACCGTTTGAGGTCGCACGACAAGTCGGAGATCTCGATTATGAGGTAATACGGTCTGATAGGAACGGGGCCCGTCAGATCTATCACCTCAACCTCCTAAAAAAATGGAATGAGGCGGAATCAGTGATGTTGGCAACGGTGATTGGTGGGGAGGATGATCTGGGACCACAGGCGAATGTCAAACCACAATCCCTCGCCCTGGCCCCAGGGGGAGATCACCTCTCGCCGTCCCAACTCACTGATTTAACGAAATTACAGGCAGAGTTTGCCGACGTCTTCTCGCCCCTACCGGGAGCCGGCCGTATCGCTTACCTGAGCACAAGAAAAAAGTAGTTCAGGCTGAATTAGGCGTTATGCTTGACATGGGGGTATTAGAAGAATCCAATAGTAACTGGGCGAGCCCGATAGTTTTAGTTCCGAATACGGCTCAGTCCGGTTCTGTGTGGATTACCGCAAGGTGAATGCTGTGTCGAAATTCGGCGCGTATCCAATGCTGCGGGTTGACGAGTTGCTTGATCGGCTAGGTACGGCTCGTTTTTATTCGACATTGGACTTAACAAAGGGTTATTGGCAGATCCCATTGTCTCCATTATCCAAAGAAAAGACAGCTTTCACAACACCGTTTGGATTACACCAGTTTGTTACCCTTCCATTTGGGTTGTTCGGGGCACCGGCTACCTTTCAGCACCTCATGAATAAGATTCTGCGGCCCCATGCTGCATATGCGGCTGCCTACCTGGATGATATCATTATATATGATGACCTCACCAGCCCTTTGACTGACCTTACTAAAAAGGAGGTGCCAGATACGGTCCAGTGGACGGAGCCATATCAGGAGGCCTTTACCCAGGTCAAGGCTGCCCTGTGTGGCGGGCCGTTGTTACGATCTCCTGACTTTTCTCTCCCTTTTCTGTTGCAGACAGACGCGTCGGACAGGGGGCTGGGTGCAGTCCTGTCCCAAGAGATAGAGGGGGAGGAACGGCCGGTGCTGTACATTAGCCGGAAGCTCTCGAAGAGAGAGGCTAAGTACAGCACCATAGAGAAAGAGTGCCTTGCCATCAGATGGGCCATCATCACCCTCCGCTATTATCTCCTGGGACGGGAGTTCACCCTCTGTTCAGACCACGCTCTGCTGCAGTGGCTCCACCGCATAAAGGATACCAACGCGCGGATCACTTGTTGGTATCTGGCTCTCCAGCCTTTTACGTTCAAGGTGATCCACAGGCCGGGTGTTCAGATGACGGTGGCCGACTTCCTCTCCAGAAATGGGGGGGGGGGGGCTGCAGGCCGGATGGCTCCCCGGCCTGAGACGGGCAGTGGGAGTATGTGGCAGGGGGGGCGTGATTTAGCGAAGTCTGCAGCGGGAGAGAGAATCAGGAGACGAGCGGTAAGTGAGTGGTTTGGGCAAAAACTATCAACACCTGTTTCTTGTTTCAGTAATTGGGGCGGAGAGAGTATAAAACACCAGGAGAGACAGAAGCAGTCGAGAGAGAGACGGACTGCTGACGTGAACCGGAAACAGAACCGGAACGAGTAAACCGGAAGTGTTGTGCGATCGTGTCTGTGTTGATGTCAGAGTAAAAGTCACCATTGGTGTTTGTAAAGTTTAAGTTTTATTTTGAGTTAATAAATTCGTCAGCAGTCCAGCCGACCACTTTGTCCTCTTCCTTTCCTCCCACGAACTTACTACACTCTGTAAAACCAGAACCAAAGCCATGTACAGAATGTACTGTTACAATCCACAACGAACAAAAAAATGAGCAAGTTATAAAAATTATTAACAATAATTATTCAAATTGAACATACCATGGATAAATAAATGATCGAACATCGCATTTAATGTCAACATATAAGTTATGTACACAACCACTTTTATTTACCTCATGCAATCAACGTGGTATCGTTATTACTCTGCTGCTGCAGTTGCCATCGTTCTATTTGTTTCAACGCAAACTGCCATGTATCTGTATCTGTATCTGTATCTGGGGCTCTAGTTGTCCTGGTCTCTGCTTTCTTTCAGGGCTGTAGAGGTCCTTTCTAGGTGCTGATCCACCATCTGGTCTGGATACGTACTGGATCCAGGTGACTGCAGTGACCCTCTGGTCTGGATACAGACTGGATCTGGTGGCTACAGTGACATCGGAATAAGAGAGAAACAGACTAATATTACCATAGATGCCATTCTTCTACTGATGTAGCAAGTACATTGGGAATTATGGGAAGTGTTCCCGGTTCCGGTTTACCTAATTAATGCAGCCTAAAAATCCTTTAATGGATTTGGATATCAGAAGTATATTAGTGTGTTCTGTTTAAAATAGGTTAAAGAGATGGGTCTTTAATCTAGATATAAACTGCAAGAGTGTGTCTGCCTCCCGAACAATGTTAGGTAGGTTATTCCAGAGTTTAGGCACCAAATAGGAAAAGGATCTGCCGCCCGCAGTTGATTTTGATATTCTAGGTATTATCAAATTACCTGAGTTTTGAGAACTTAGCGGACGTAGAGGATTATAATGTAAAAGGAGCTCATTCAAATACTGAGGTGCAAAACCATTCAGGGCTTTATAAGTAATAAGCAATATTTTAAAATCTATACGATGTTTGATAGGGAGCCAGTGCAGTGTTGACAGGACCGGGCTAATATGGTCATACTTCCTGGTTCTAGTAAGAACTCTTGCTGCTGCATTTTGGCTAGCTGTAGTTTGTTTACTAAGCGTGCAGAACAACCACCCAATAAAGCATTACAATAATCTAACCTTGAGGTCATAAATGCATGGATTAACATTTCTGCATTTGACATTGAGAGCATAGGCCGTAATTTAGATATATTTTTGTGATGGAAAAATGCAGTTTTACAAATGCTAGAAACGTGGCTTTCAAAGGAAAGATTGTGATCAAATAGCACACCTAGGTTCCTAACTAATGACGAAGAATTGACAGAGCAACCATCAAGTCTTAGACAGTGTTCTAGGTTATTACAAGCAGAGTTTTTAGGTCCTATAATTAACACCTCTGTTTTTCAGAATTTAGCAGTAAGAAATTACTCGTCTTCCAGTTTTTTATATCGACTATGCATTCCATTAGTTTTTCAAATTGGTGTGTTTCACCGGGCCGCGAAGAAATATAGAGCTGAGTATCATCAGCATAACAGTGAAAGCTAACACCATGTTTCCTGATGATATCTCCCAAGGGTAACATATAAAGCGTGAAGAGTAGTGGCCCTAGTACTGAGCCTTGAGGTACTCCATACTGCACGTGTGATCGATATGATACATCTTCATTCACTGCTACGAACTGATGGCGGTTATATAAGTACAATTTAAACAATTAAGCAAACTCAGACACTTTATACATGTCTCAAACCACCACAGAAATCAGTTAATTCTCAGCACATAGAGACTCTTCACCATTAATCTTGGGGGGTAGGCTCGTCACTCATCATAACCTAGATGTGCTCTGTTTGATACAAACGTAGCTAAAACCTAATGATTACATTATTTTAAATGAGTGTACCCTCCAAAATTACTTTTATAAATATGAGCCTCATCCAAAAGGTAAAGGAGGTGTTGTTAATATATCAAACTATTTTCAGTATTTCTCAGAATGTGGGCTTCAAGTATAACTAGTTTGAAGTAATGGTGCTTCATATAACATTATCCAGAGAAACAAGCGTTAATTATAAATCTCCTGTGATGCTTGTACTGGGTACTGTATACAGGCCACCAGGGCACCATAAATAATTTATTAAAGAATTTACTGATTTTATATCCGAGTTAGTGCTGGCTGCAGATAAAGTTTTAATTCTTGGGGATTTTAATATCCATGTTGATAATGAAAATGATGGATTGGGATCAGCATTCATAGACATTTTGAACTCTATTGGGGTTAGACAACAAGTGTCAGGTCCTACTCATTGTCGAAATGATGCTTTAGATTTAATATCTTCACATGGAATTGATTTTAATGGTGTTGAAATTATGCAGCCAATTCCTGATTTATCTCAATTCCTTAGCACATCCAAAAACTCTTGATGATGTAAAAGAAATTATGGACTCTCTCTTTTCTAGCATCTTAGATACGATTGCTCCTTTACACTTAAGGAAGATTAAGGAAAACAGTCAGACACCATAATTATAGTTTTCATAGAATTTTACTACTAGAGAGTAAGTAGTAGTAAGTATCATACTGGTAAAAAAAATGTGTAGGCTGAATGCACTGTAAGTCACTTTGGATAAAAGCGTCTGATAAATGTAAATATTTATTTATTTATATTTAAGCATCAAGCAGTTATAAACATCAGAGGAGTACAAATTAGATTATCAGTGTACTCAGTTTAAGCAATACTGTATAAATTATTTAGGAGCATATTTTGTGGGGTGAACGTGTAACAGTTTGGTGTAGAAAAGTTGCAGCCACTCTCTCCACGTCAAAAGATGGCAGTGGAAAGCACACAAACTAGTACACTACAAGAAGAACGTGCTAAACTGCTCTCCCCGCCCCTGTGTGTCACGTGGTCATCAGTTGTCCTGGTAACGCATTGAAAGCAGGTGCGACTGAGCCAATCATATCTCAATGATTTTCGAACCCAGCGAATCACGTTCGAAAGAGCGACAATTTAAACCACAGCGCAGAAGCAGTGTTATATCGAGTTCGCTTTAGTACAATCAATCAGTTTGTTCATCGAGTCGCAGCAATAAGCTTCCGAAAAAAAATGGCTCTCCGTGTCTCAAGGGTAAGTTGTTTTTTTGAATTATTTTGGGTATTTATGTTTTAGACACAATGCATTTGTTGCATGAAGATAAAGGTCAACATTTTTGTTGGGTTTAATTGGTGACATCCCGGAAATGTGTCCTATTTTCACACGTTAATATGTTAGTGTGTTTTAACCTGTTAACAGCTCAGTGACGTTATATTTGTAATCGAAAAATGTTCCTATGCAAGCTCTGGGTAAATGTAATGCTTAAAGTCGTCGTAAGTTACGTTTTAAGTGTCCTGTTTCGCTTGGGTTGTGATTTGTCTTTTGCTAGTAACGTTATACTCCCCGTCCTCGTGTAGCTAGTAACATTAGGTGTTTACATGGTATAACATTTATTTAATAGAGAAATAAAAATATCACAATTGGCTGATGATACAACTTTATTTCTAAAGGATAAGACTCAAATTAAGAATGCAATCAAATTGGTTCAAACTTTTTCTGATGCCTCAGGTCTCCAGTTAAATATTACAAAATGTGAAATTCTTCCAGTACATGATTCTTCTGAACATTCAATGTTTAACATTCCAGTGAAAGAATACGTTAAATATTTAGGAATTTATATATCTAAAAATTTGACAGTTAGACAGCATCTTAATTTTAATAACAAGATTAAGAAAACAAAAATGATTTTTGACAATTGGTTAAGGGATTTATCTATTTTAGGCAGAACCTTATTAACAAAAGTAGAAGGTTTATCCAGATTCATTTTTCCTGGGCTGTCTTTATTTGTTCAAGATTCTACTGGTAAAGAAATTAATAGGTTATTAGTTAATTTTTGCTGGAAAAATAAGCACCACTATCTTAAAACAAACATATTAGTTGGAAAGAAATCTGAAGGAGGTTTTTTAAGATTAATTGGATCAAAAGGTGTGTTATTGATACTGATTCAATTTGGTCTTTTATTCCACATAATGTTTTTAAGAAGGTCGGCGGTCTTAAATTTCTGTTAACTTGCAATTTTGTACCATCTAAATTACCTATAAAACTAACTAAATTCCATGAGCAAGCACTCTTGGCCTGGAAATTGTGCTTTGTGCATAATTTTTCTCCTCCCAGAATGAAAATATGGAACAACGAATTGATTACAGTTAAAGGCAAGAATTTATTTTTTGAGAAATGGTTGGATCATGGGTTTATGTATTTAAGTGATTTATTTGATTCATCTTTAAAAATTCACTCTTATGATTATTTTTTGTCCAAATTCAACTTTCCTATAAAATTTAAAGAATTTTCTGTAGTAACCAAAGCTATTCCCTCTGGGCTTATTAATTTAATATGCAGCCACCTGACTTATTATAAAGTTGAAAATAAAGATTACGATCTCCTTATAAATGGTAAATATATTTTTGATAAAAAACGTACTAACAAAGATATAAGACAAGTATTTAATGAACAAAAGAGTTATTCCAAGAGGGAAATTTTACTGGAATTCCATTTTAAGAGATGTTAATTGGAGAAAAGCATGGCTGCTCCCTTACAAATTTTGTATTTCTAACAAAGTAAGAGAAATTCACCTGAAGATCTTACACAAAATATATCCAACTAATATGTGGCTTTCTAATTTTATGGATATTGGGAAAGAATGTTCCTTTTGTAACAACTGTGAGGAATCTTTAAATCATCTGTTTGTTGATTGCCAGAGTGTAAAGTCATTTTGGAAAGATTGTTTTTTTACTTTTTCAGTTAAAACTAATCTAATGATGATATTGAATGTGAAAGATATTATTTGCTACTTTAAGAATGATAAAAATATTCATAATTTTGTTAATTTTATCATCCTGAATGGCAAATTTCATTCATAAATGTAGATTGTCAAAATCTCCTCCTTTTATACAAGGTTTTCTCTAATGAACTCACTCTGTTAATGAAGTCTCTTAAAATTGTAAACCATTCAAAAGCTATGTCTATTGTAAGATATTATGAATCTGTATTTGGCGTCCTGTGAATGTCTCCTTTTATTTTTTTTATTTGTTTTTTTTTTTTTTTTTTTTAAATCATCTTTGGGGTTTCTGTTTTTGATGCCTTTTTTTTTTTCTGTAATATTTTTGTACATGTTTTCAATAAAAAAAGTAACATTAGGTGTGAGATTAAGCTCTTTGGGATTTAAACCTGGCCTTGTTGAATCGTAAATATCAACGTGTAATATGAATTTAAGCGATCAGCTAAACCAACCCACTCTTTAAGCAAGACTGTTTTGTGATCATTTTGCAGAACACTCGCCTGGCCAGCAGCGAGAATCAGAGCGCTCTGCCCGGAAAAGCAGCTGTAGCCAACAAGCCCGGACTGAGACCCCGGGCTGCGCTGGGGGAGATTGGCAATAATCCCCAGACACGACAGGCTTTGAGGAAGAAGGTAACCGCATTTCGTCTTCTCCAGGCGACATTTGTCTGTCTCTGTCTAACCCAAGTTGTACTTTTTTTTTTTTTTTTTTTTTTTTTTTTTTTTTTTTTTTTTTAAAACAGGAGGTGAAGGTTGCACCCAAGGTGGAGGTTGTGGCTGAGAAAGCACCTGTGGTTCAACAGCCTAAAAAGGAATCTCCAAAAGTTCAGCATGACTTTCAGGTGAGCAGTAGATGACGTCCATATGGGAAAAGGGCAGCTTCCTGAACTACACTGATGGAGGGATCCCCTGAAGCTTCTGTAGTGCCTAACCTCCTTTGTGACCATGGACCACAAAACCGGTTATAAGGTGTTTGTGTGTGTGTATATACATATACATATGTATGTTAAAAATTATAGTTTCACATCTGAAAGCTGAATAAGCTTTCCTGTTGTATGGTTTGTTAGGGCAATATTTAGTTTAGCTCCTATTTGGAATCTGAGGGTGCAGAAAACTCAACCTTAAGTTGTCCAAATTAAGTCCATGTATTACTAATAAAATTTAAGCTTGTAAATTTGACAGTAGGAAGTTAAGGGTCTTCATAGAACATCTTTAAAAAAAAAAAAAAATTTTCATAAGATACATTGTCCCATACAGAGTTTTGTTGGTTTTTGCTACTTATGACCAGGCCCAGGGTCACACTTTTATAGTAACTGCTGTCTTGGACCTTTCTAAATGGCCTAGTATTGGTTTACATTCCTTATGGTGTTTCAATGGGTAAGGCTGTGCATGTACACTTTAAACAACAAAGTTGACCATTTTGGTAGTCGTGAAAGTGACTTGACATTCAGCCAAGTATGGTGACCCATACTCAGAATTTGTGCTCTGCATTTAACCCATCCGAAATGCGCGCGCACACACACACACACACTGTGAGCACACACCCGGAGCGGTGGGCAGCCATTTATGCTGCGGCGCCCGGGGAGCAGTTGAGGGTTCGATGCCTTGCTCAAGGGCACCTAAGTCGTGGTATTGAAGGTGGAGAGAGAACTGTACATGCACTCCCCCCACCCACAATTCCTGCCGGCCCGGGACTCGAACTCACAACCTTTCGATTGGGAGTCCAACTCTCTAACCATTAGGCCCTGTAAAAAAAAAAAACTCTAGTACAGCAAACTAGTCACGAGGCAAAATGTCAGTCCCAAAGCCAGCAGTCACTGGTAAATCCACTATATTAGTATCAACTGCTTGTGCTTTCTTCTGAATGCATATCATAAGGGAGATGTACTCGCTGCTGTGTAAAGTATCAACCAGCTGGGGTCAATGCTCACTCTTTCTTGGGGTGGGGGTGGGGAGGGGTTCCCAAGATTCTTAGTTCATCTGTACTGCCTAGCTTTTTTTTTTTTTTTTTTTTCTGTTGCAGATTGTGTCCGAGCCCTCCTCTCCTGTTCCCATGGAGACCTCAGGCTGTGCTTCGGATGATCTGTGTCAGGCGTTCTCTGATGTTCTGCTTGATATCAAGGATGTGGATGCAGATGACTATGATAATCCCATGCTCTGCAGTGAATATGTCAAGGACATCTATATGTATCTGCATCAACTTGAGGTTTGGGCTAGAAAAAATGCTTCAGATTGTCTTGTTTTTTTTTTTTTTTTTTTTGCAAATGTGCTGAGTTTCCACTTCTCTTGTAGATTACACAAGCCGTTAAACCGAAATATCTTGAAGGAAAGGAGATTACAGGAAATATGCGTGCAATTCTTATTGACTGGCTTGTACAAGTCCAAATTAAGTTCAGGCTGCTTCAGGAGACAATGTACATGACTGTTGCAGTCATTGATCGCTTCCTTCAGGTGAGTCTTTCAGTTTTGGTTCACTCTGTAACATTGTCTTGAGCACTTGTCAATTGCCTCCACTTGTCCCTCAATCAGGACCATCCAGTTCCAAAGAAGCAGCTCCAGCTTGTAGGTGTAACCGCCATGTTCATTGCCTCAAAGTATGAAGAGATGTACCCACCAGAGATTGCAGACTTTGCTTTTGTGACTGACCGTGCCTATACTACTGGTCAGATCCGGGAGATGGAGATGAAAATCCTCAGAGTCCTTGACTTCAGTTTTGGGAGACCTCTGCCTCTACAGTTCCTTAGGAGAGCTTCCAAGATTGGAGATGTAAGCTAGCTTGCCAGTCTGTTCTTAAAAGCACTTCTGTGAATTTGCATGTTATCATTGCAATACTACCAATTGTTTTGCAGGTTACTGCAGAGCATCATACACTGGCCAAGTACTTCCTGGAGCTCACCATGGTTGACTATGAGATGGTCCACTTTCCTCCCTCCCAGGTGGCTAGCGCAGCTTATGCCCTTACTCTGAAGGTCTTCAACTGTGGTGACTGGGTGAGTTCTCGGGCAGTTGGGGGGGAGGGGGGTTTTCTTTTCTCTCCCTTGGTCCCCTCCTGACCATTCCCTTTAACGTTCACAGACACCTACTCTGCAGCATTATATGGGCTACACTGAAGATGCACTAGTTCCTGTGATGCAGCATATTGCTAAAAATGTTGTGAGACTCAATGAGGGGCTTTCAAAGCATCTGGTATGTGGATTCAGCCTGACATGAAGCTGGCCGGCTTGACTGCTTGGTTAAAGTAGCTGTTTCTAGAAGGATTGCTAATGTGACCCACTGAAGAGTGTTTCCTTTATTCTCTAGGCTGTGAAGAACAAGTACTCCAGTCAGAAACAGATGAGAATTGCCTCAATTTCTCAACTCAAGTCCTCCTTGATCAAGGACCTGGCCAAGCAGATCTCATAGTGTGGGATTGTTGAAGAGACTTAAGCACTATGTGCTGCCTTGTAAAAAATTGTAACTTATGCATGCTTTTACTGTTGAAGCTTTTTATTGTTTGTTTTACAGATTTCATCTGCACTGCCATGCCTTGAGTAAAGGACCTTTTTAATGTTGATAGATGATTCAAAGTGTTTATGCAACTTTGTACATTTTATTTCAAATAAACATTTTAAAACCCTATGCAATGTCTTTCATAAGTCAAATTTATCTTATTTAATGGTAAATTATTTGTAGATTTTCTTTTGCTTTATAAATCAAGTCCCAAATTGACAATCAATTGGTTTGGGGTTTGTTTCTTCAATGTAGTTAATTGGTAGGTACCAGACAAGTTAACATTCCATGCTAATGCAAATTTGTACTACAAATATCCACACTGACTTCATCCTTGGGTCACTTTTTCTTTCTTTTTTTTTATTACATCTGTCCCTTTACTCCCCCAGTAGAGTTGTCTTTGAAGGAGTGGATGCAGAGTTGCCATATCCTTCATACTGATTAATTCTATTACATGATTTCTTGTTTGACTATTAATCAAGTTATGGCAAGAGTGAAATGTGTAACCTTATGTGCGCTTATGAGATTAAAGAATCTTGTTCTACCCTGTATTTCTTTTCCTCAAGATTAATGTCCACATATTACTTATTGACGCAATTAGTATCCTCTGTCAGTGTATAACTGGTTGATTTTGAGTTGTACGGGGGTGGCCTACGAACTCAGAGTATCGACGCTGATGAAATTGCAAACTATTTTCTTCAAGTAAAATTATTAATTGAACTCATCTCTGACTCCTGGTCTTCATTGCGACATATCTGGTCCTTGGGTTTTAACTGTAAATTCCCCTACATCTTGAACACTGATCCAGGTTTTTTTTTTTTTTGGGGGGTTTCTCTTTTTGATGCTTTGTGTTCCATCTACCAATTTTTTTTTTTTTTTTTTTAGTTAAATTTATTCCTGGGAATAACCAGCATGTCTTTTGCTATACATGAAAAGCAATTCCTTAATTTTGTATTCCTTTTTGTGCCAGGGGCAATGCCTCCGTTCAATTACCGGTAGCCAAATCCAACAACTTGTTAGGGTCTGTAAGCACATTTAACAACAGACTTTTCAATTTTCTCTACTTGTGCCAGTTTTTGTTTTAGAGATTAAAAAAAAATCCTTGATTTTACCTAATATTGAGGAATTCAGTTTTTTTTTTTTTTGCTTTTGCAGTCCCTTTTTTTTTTTGTTTTTTTTTTTGAGTCAAACTTTTAGTCTATGCTCATGTGTCAAATGCAGAAATGTTAATCCATGCGTTTATGACCTCAAGGTTAGATTATAATGCTTTATCGCGTGGTTGTTCTGCACGCTTAATAAACAAACTCCAGCTAGTCCAAAATGCAGCAGCTAGAGTTCTTACTAGAACCAGGAAGTATGACCATATTAGCCCAGTCCTGTCAACACTGCACTGGCTACCTACTAAACATTGTATGTATTTTAAAATCTAGCTTATAAAGCCCTGAATGGTTTAGCTCCTCCATATTTGTACAAGCTATTATTGCACTATAGTCCTCCATGTCTGCTGCATTCTCAAAACTCTGGCAATTTGATAATACCTAGAATATCAAAGTCAACTGTGGGGAATAACCTACCTGAGATTGGTCGGGAAGCAGACACACTCTTGCAGTTTAAATCTAGATTAAAGCCCCATCTCTTTAACCTTGCTTACACATAACACACTAATATCCAAATCCGTTAAAGGATTTTTAGGCTGCATTAATTAGGTAAACTGGAACCAGGAGCACTTCCCATAACACAATGTATTTGTTACATCGTTAGAAGAATGGCATCTATGCTAATATTAGTCTGTTTCTCTCTTACCACAGGAAACAGATGATTCTTCTGCACAATCTGACTTTGCTGCAGCCTGGAATTTAACTGCTGGTTTCGTCTGGCCTTCAGACTGAGCCTGGTTTCTCCCAAGGTTTTTTCTCCATTCTGTCATCGATGGAGTTTTGTTTCTTTGCTGCTGTCGCCTCTGGCTTGCTTAGTAGTGGACACTTAATTAACAGTGATATTGTTGACTTGATTACAAATGATTGCAAAGATACTATTTAAACTGAACTGAGCTGCATGATGACATCAATGAATTCAATGACAAACTGCCTTTAACTGTCATTTAGCATATTTGACACACTGTTTTGTTTAAAGCGCTATATAAATAAAGGTGACTTGACTTGTTTAAAAAAAAAAGTGTGATTTCTCAGTTCACCGCTGAATGATTGAATGGGTGGACAAAAATAGATAATGTGAGATAAAGCAAGCTAGTGATTCCTTAACTTTTCTATAACATGCCATTTGTGGCCCAGATTCACAGAAAAGTGTTTCTTGAAAATTCCAAGGTACTCAGCAAGTGCAACATAAAACGTCTCCATGATTTTGACTGTTTTTAACAGTGGGTATTGTTAATCCTGGAGGGCCACTGTCCTGCAGGGTTTAACTCCAAACCTAAAAAATAAAACTACCTGTATCCTGAATACCTTGATTAGCTTGTTCAGGTGTGTTTGATTAGGGTTGGACCTAAACTCTGCAGGGACACTCACTCTTCGGTGACATCTAGTGCACCTACTGGCCTGTAGGTGGCGACAGTTCACTTTTAATCATGTGAGGTACGTTTCGCAGACGTAAACAGGGGGCTTTTACTGAGTGAAGACGTTTACATACTGTTGCTTTTTAACGTGTATTGCCTATAGGTCTTTCTAATGCTCAAGTCTCCTCTTTTTACTGTTTATTAATATTGTTTAAATACAATTATTTAATTCAACCTAAGCATTGTGAAACCCTCCCACTGTTGTAGGTGGAGTGCTGAATGGGCAATATGAGACGAACAGCACTGTATGTACATCCAGCGTCAGTATGACGCTATACTAGCTATACTATGCTATGGAGCTATTTTGTTCAAGACCTTAATGAACATCACAGAAAATGTAAATTTATAACAGGTTTAGGGTGACTCTCTCTGGGTTGGCTGCATTTCCAAAAGCTTAAGCAAGCTTTTCTCAATTGCTTTGGCTCAATTCTCAAATTAGATTTTTGTCGCTTGAAACATCACATTTAGATTTGTGCACAACTGTTATTCATAGCAATTTTTTTTAATCCAAGTAGCCTATGGGCATACGTGTTTTGGCACATGTGTGCAAAAAAAAAAGTAAATTTTGCACAATAATGAAATTTAGGCTACATGGCTTGCTGACCAAAACTGATGAGCTGATTGTCTTTGAAACTCTCAAACTCTTCATAACTTTTAAACCGCCTTTCATTGTGTGAGCATCACATGTAAAATGATCCATTCAATTGTCAAAATCTGTCAGATATAGGCTACAAATATTTGTCATAAATATCTATGAGTGCAATACATTGCAATAAAAATAAATGTACACTGTAAAAACCAATGTGCATATTGACTTTTCTAAAAAGCTATCTAAAAAGTGCGGTGTGATAAAAAAAATAGCATTAAGCTATACAAAACATAAAATAAAGTATCAATTACAAAATTGATCTTACATTTATGAAAAATACCTTTGTTCAAAAAGCTTTCAAGTAAAATCTGCCGTATTTATATAGCTAGTTGCATTGGATTTTTGGCTCAAAACCACATAGGTACTTCCTTAGATACAATATTACTCATGGCAAACAATGTATGGTGGCTCGTCAAAATCTCCCCTATTCAGGCACTAGGATATGCACACAGCTGCTATTTCCCATATTGGATAACACTTTGTTTTTGTTTTTTTTAAGAGGGAAAGGCTTATCTCCTTTGCTCTACCTTCAGTTGTTGTGTTCCTCGGGGACTGTTGATAATGAGTCTCAGTTTCTCTGGCAGGCTGCACTGGTAAATGCAGGTCTGGGCTGAGAACTCATACTTGCATGCTGAGGTCATGACTGGCCAGTGAGATCAGTTTACAAGACAGATTTCTTGTGAAAAGAAGAGCCATAGGGCTGCAGTTCAACAAGCTCTAACATTAAAATGGATGTTTTATTGTGTACCATTGTTTGTCTGCATTACACTATCGCAATAACGTTCCTAAAGCAAAATTATCATATAAAGTAAATTCACACAAACATACTACTTTATGAATTGATTTGAACCTGAAATCATTTCTTTATAATTGTTATGAAGCAGTGAATAATAATATTGCTGAGTACAACGTGTTACTTTCTTGTTGTTCATGGATCAACATTTTTGCCAAGAAACATAGTTCTAACCGTATACTTAACCCTTGCCATTGTAAAACATGAATATAGCCTAATTAAGCCATTACACATATTATTTTTGTCACACATGGCTTGGCATTTTCTGCCAAATTTAAATAAATAAATGAAATGATTAAAATTAAAATTAAAACCAGATTAAAGATTTCATTACAGAAAACTCTACGCAAAATATGTGACAAAATTGAGAATGAAATTAAATGATTTCATTTTTCACGGTGACATACCTGTCAAATTGAAAAATAAAATGCAATTGGTGATTTCACATTTCTGGAGGCAAGACTGGCAATATTAAAATGAAAAGCCAAATGTGAAAAAGAAACTACACCTACAGTTTTTACAAAGCTCTTTATTAACGCTCACGCAATAATAGTGACACAATTCAAATTTAAATGTAAATTTTACTTGTCATTTTAATTCCTCTTTTATTTCACTGTTTTCATTTTCGTTTTCATTTTCAAAGACAACCTGCATGCAAATTATATGTTAATGAGTGGGTGTGGCTCAATTACGTTGTTACGTGGAGGAGCTATAATGGCGGTTATGGCCAGTATAGCAGCAGAATTAAACCAGCTAGCAAACATTTCGGATGATAATGACTTCATTTTGCTACGAGTTGAAACTTTCTTGGATAGGGTGATTTCACATAGAGCAGCTGTTACTACACAGAGCCATTGTTAACTGAGAAGATGCGCAAATCCACGTTCATTTTCAGCGTTTATTGGCGCATCTTCTCAGTTAACAATGGCTCTGTGTAGTAACAGCTGCTCTATATGAAATCACGCACCTGATGGAATTAACGGCTGATTAGAGAACCGGCTTTACTGACAAGATGCGCATAACGATCGGCCGATCGTGATCGGAGCACCCCTAATCTTGGATACACTTGGACATTTTGCAGCCGTCACAAACTCAGCAGACAGCAGATTTTCCGGGGAGTCTCGTGGAGGCTCAGGTCGAGGAACTGCAGTGGGTCGTGGGTTTGATGCATGCTGGTCAGGCTGGTTGTTTCTTCCACGTTCTAATGCTGCAAGCAGCTTCCCGCAAAAGCTCACTAACAGATTCGCCATGTCTCGATTACAATATATTCACATTTTAATGTCGTTTCACACATTGTTTCAACCACCATTCAACTCATGCACACGAGACTTCGACGATTGTCTCTAGCGCCTTTACTTGAATAAGCCACACCCTCTCATTAACATATAATTTGCATGCAGGTTGTCTTTGAAAATGAAAACAAAAATGAAAACAGTGAAATAAAAGAGGAATTAAAATGACAAGTAAAATTTACATTTAAATTTGAATTGTGTCACTATTATTGCGTGAGCGTTAATAAAGAGCTTTGTAAAAACTGTAGGTGTAGTTTCTTTCTCATGTTTGCTTTTCATTTTAATATTGGCAGTCTTGCCTCCAGACTGTATTGAAAATGAAATGTGAAATCAGCAATTGCATTTTATTTTTCAATTTGACAGGTATGTCACCGTGAAAATGAAATCATTTAATTTCATTCTCAATTTTGTCACATATTTTGCGTACAGTTTTCTGTAATGAAATAGTTAATCTGGTTTTAATTTTATTTTTAATCATTTCATTTATTTATTTAAATTTGGCAGAAAATGCCTTCCATATGGCAGTTTGTATGCACGCTCCAACACAATGGCATTTATGATCAGATGAGTCTGACCCGTGTTTGAGTCTGACCCTGTGATAAAAAAAGTATATATATATATATATAAGCCTTCCTTGGCTTTGCAGGGCTTCTGTAAAAATGGTTAATCTATAAAAATATTTTTCATTCATAAAATATAAACATAGCAACAAAAATGTATAATTATATGTAAATTATATATATATATATATATATATATATATATATATATATATATATATATTGTATTCTTCCAACAAGCAATGTAGATCTGATTGCAGAACATCTTTGAACATGGCTCAACCAATCATAATCAAGGACTGGTTATCTGTTTTATGCAAAAAAAAATAAATAAAAAAATGCACACCCAAGCTTGTGATGTGGTCAAAAAGTGCAGCTTATACCACGCTTACCACATCTCAAAACCACTGTTGATATTTCAAGACATTTGTCCTGTTTTTAAATTAAATTAAATGTATGCATTTAGCAGACGTTTTTATCCAAAGCGACTTACTACTAATAGTAGTATTTAGTATAGCACATTTAGTTAAATGTGTTAATGTTGTGCTATTTAGCATAACACATTTGGTTAAGCCTACCTTTACCTAACATGTAAAACTGGGAATCGAGCCCCCAACCTTGCACTTGCTAATGCAATGCTGTTTTTGTCATTAAAATGCTCTTGTGCCCAAGCCTCTGTTACGATCTCTAAAACATAATTCTAGAAGGAGTAATGGAGGCCTAAGCCATTGATATGCAGACTAATGCAGTTACCAGAGAGAAATAAAAGGTAAAAATTGTATCATATTGTTAGTCATATTTCTTAGCTTGTTCACTCTTTTTGTTGTTTTTGGTTCATTTGCTGTTGTAGGGACTTTGATATAACAACAATAATTTGTTAAGTGAACAGAAAAAGTCTCAAGGTGAGATTGATTTGTCTACCTGTGCCTCTTTTCTCTCAATCTATAAACAGACCTCAGGAACCCATTTGAATGAGGTGCTGCTGACACAACCATCTGGAGTGG
The DNA here is from genome assembly GCF_963082965.1 of Carassius carassius. Taxonomy (NCBI): domain Eukaryota; kingdom Metazoa; phylum Chordata; class Actinopteri; order Cypriniformes; family Cyprinidae; genus Carassius; species Carassius carassius. The sequence goes on along the minus strand of NC_081759.1, from coordinate 13,560,461 downwards.
ACGGAAAGGCACTAATAAGAGCACGGCTGGCATCTGGGCCGCAGTCTCTAAGAGCCTGGAATCCCATGCATAAATAATCACAGAGGCATTTATTTTTACAGTTTATAGATTTTCAAGTAAAAGCCCAATGTTCTTCCTGAACTTTACAGACCTCTGCTGTTCTACGGCACATGAAGGGAATAAAGGTTTTTTTCGTGTCCAAGCCTCAGTGTTTGGGTCCATTCAGGTGTGAACAGACATTAAGACTGATGTGTTCAGAAGCATCATGATGACTGTGCAAAAGGCCCCTCAATGTTTGATTTTGAACTTTAAAGTTCCCAGTCTTTGTGATCCCATGTTTTAAACTTTAGATAGTGTGTAATGTTGTTGTTAGAGTATAAATAATATCTGTAAAATTCTAAAGCTCAAAGTTCAATGCCGAGCGAGATATTTTATTTAACAGAATTCGCCTACAACGAACGACCAGTTTAGACTACATCCCTCTAGTTCCTGCAGTAATGACGTCACTAAAACAGTTTTTTGACTAACCTCCGCTCACAGGAATACACAAAAAAGGGGCCATGGTCTTGTTGCGTTCCGACGGAGAAGAGGAAGAGTTGCGTTTGGGTTTGTCGCCATGTCGTCGAAACGCTGTTATTTTAATCTCGAGTTGAATCATCTTTGTTTGGCCTTCCCAGGGACGCAGTACTTAGAGGTCAATGGTTACAATTTATGTTTAACTCGGTTCCCGAAAATTATTATCCACATGTAAAACTATGTGCAGCACATTTTGCTGAGGACAGCTTCCTCAATCTCAATCAGTTTAATGTCAGATTCGCAAAAAGATTATTCTTGAAAGATGGAGCAGTTCCCTCTTTGTCTGGAGAAGGCGTTGTTTATGGACCACAAGCGGTAGGTGTATTATTTAAGTTGGGGCGTTTAACAATTTCTGTAACTTATTACACAAAGGGCAACGCTGTTTAGCTTTGTTAACTAGATGTTAGGGCTGTACAAAAAAATCGAATGCAATTTTCATGCGCATCTCATCAGTAAAAACGCTCCTGTGATTATAAGTACATCTCCAGCACATGCGTTCAGATCAGGATTGCCAGGTTTTCAAAACAAATCCTGCCCACTTGCTTTCTCAAAACTAGCCCACTCGCTTTTCCAGGAGGGCTACATGCGCTAAGCTGCTGTCGAATCACAACACAGGAACCGCTGGCACAATCAGAACTCGTTACGTATTTCTGAAGGAGGGACTTTATAGAACAAGGAAGTCATCAGCCCGTTTTTATGACAGTGAAAACAGCGGTATACAGATAGGTGAATTGTGTGAAAAATACAGTGTTTTTTTACACGCGAAACATGAACACATGTTATATTGCTCACTGTAAACGAACTAGAAACTACAAAAAATGTCCAAACCAAGTTAAGATTAACAATTTAATTGAGGTTCAACAAATAAAAAAAAAACCTGGCTAAAACCTGATGATTACATTATTTTAAATGAGTCCACCCCCCAAGATTACTGTTATAAACATGAGCCGCGTCTAAAAGGCAAAGGGGGAGGTGTTGCTTCAATTTATAACAACGTTTTCAGGATTTCTCAGAGGGCGGGCTTCAAGTATAACTCGTTTGAAGTAATGGTGCTTCATATAACATTATCCAGAGAAACAAATGTTAATGATAAATCCCCTGTTATGTTTGTACTGGCTACTGTATACAGGCCACCAGGGCACCATACAGAATTTATTAGAGAGTTTGGTGATTTTACATCCGAGTTAGTTCTGGCTGCAGATAAAGTTTTAATAGTTGGTGATTTTAATATCCATGTTGATAATGAAAAAGATGCATTGGGATCAGCATTTATAGACATTCTGAACTCTATTGGGGTTAGACAACACGTTTCAGGACCTACTCATTGTCGAAATCATACTCTAGATTTAATACTGTCACATGGAATTGATGTTGATAGTGTTGAAATTATTCAGCCAAGTGATGATATCTCAGATCATTATTTAGTTCTGTGCAAACTTCATATAGCCAAAATTGTAAATTCTACTTCTTGTTACAAGTATGGAAGAACCATCACTTCTACCACAAAAGACTGCTTTTTAAGTTAACTTCCTGATGTATCCAAATTCCTTAGCATATCCAAAACCTCAGAACAACTTGATGATGTAACAGAAACTATGGACTCTCTCTTTTCTAGCACTTTAAATACAGTTGCTCCTTTTATGCTTAAGGAAGGTTAAGGAAAACAGTTTGACACCATGGTATAATGAGCATACTCGCACCCTAAAGAGAGCAGCCCGAAAAATGGAGCGCAGCTGGAGGAAAACAAAACTAGAGGTATTTCGTATTGCTTGGTGGGAAAGTAACCTATCCTACAGAAAAGCATTAAAAACTGCTAGATCCGATTACTTTTCTTCTCTTTTAGAAGAAAACAAACATAACCCCAGGTATTTATTCAATACAGTGGCTAAATTAACGAAAAATAAAGCCTCAACAAGTGTTGACATTTCCCAACACCACAGCAGTAAGGACTTTATGAACTACTTTACTTCTAAAATCAATACTATTAGAGATAAAATTGCAACCATTCAGCCGTCAGCTACAGTATCACATCAGACAGTGCACTATAGACCCCCTGAGGAACAGTTCCACTCATTCTCTACTATAGGAGAGGAAGAATTGTATAAACTTGTTAAATCATCTAAACCAACAACATGTATGTTAGACCCTATACCATCTAAGCTCCTAAAAGAGGTGCTTCCAGAAGTCATAGATCCTCTTCTGACTATTATTAATTCCTCATTGTCATTAGGATATGTCCCCAAAACCTTCAAACTGGCTGTTATTAAGCCTCTCATCAAAAAAACCACAACTTGACCCCAAAGAACTAGTTAATTATAGACCAATCTCGAATCTCCCTTTTCTGTCCAAGATACTAGAAAAGGTGGTATCCTCACATTTATATTCCTTCTTAGAGAAAAATGGTATATGTGAGGATTTCCAGTCAGGATTTAGACCGTATCATAGTACTGAGACTGCTCTCCTTAGAGTTACAAATGATCTGCTCTTATCATCTTAACGTGGGTGTATCTCTCTATTAATTTTATTTGATCTTAGTGCTGCGTTTGACACAATTGACCACAACATTCTTTTGCATAGACTTGAACACTTTGTTGGCATCAATGGAAGTGCATTAGCATGGTTTAAATCGTACTTATATGACCGCCATCAGTTCGTAGCAGTGAATGAAGATGTATCACATCGATCACAAGTGCGGTATGGAGTACCTCAAGGCTCAGTACTAGGGCCGCTACTCTTCACGCTTTATATGTTACCCTTGGGAGATATCATCAGGAAACATGGTGTTAGCTTTCACTGTTATGCTGATGATACTCAGGTCTATATTTCTTCGCGGCCCGGTGAAACACACCAATTTGAAAAACTAATGGAATGCATAGTCGATATAAAAAACTGGATGACGAGTAATTTCTTACTGCTAAATTCTGAAAAAACAGAGGTGTTAATTATAGGACCTAAAAACTCTGCTTGTAATAACCTAGAACACTGTCTAAGACTTGATGGTTGCTCTGTCAATTCTTCGTCATCAGTTACGAACCTAGGTGTGCTATTTGATCGCAATCTTTCCTTAGAAAGCCACGTTTCTAGCATTTGTAAAACTGCATTTTTCCATCTCAAAAATATATCTAAATTATGGCCTATGCTCTCAATGTCAAATGCAGAAATGTTAATCCATGCATTTTTTACCTTAGATTATTGTAATGCTTTATTGGGTGGTTGTTCTGCACGCTTAGTAAACAAACTACAGCTAGTCCAAAATGCAGCAGCAAGAGTTCTTACTAGAACCAGGAAGTATGACCATATTAGCCCGGTCCTGTCAACACTGCACTGGCTCCCTATCAAACATCGTATAGATTTTAAAATATTGCTTATTACTTATAAAGCCCTGAATGGTTTTGCACCTCAGTATTTGAATGAGCTCCTTTTACATTATAATCCTCTACGTCCGCTACGTTCTCAAAACTCAGGCAATTTGATAATACCTAGAATATCAAAATCAACTGGCGGGCGGCAGATCCTATTCCTATGTGGCGCCTAAACTCTGGAATAACCTACCTAACATCGTTCGGGAGGCAGACACACTCTTGCAGTTTAAATCTAGATTAAAGACCCATCTCTTTAACCTGTCTTACACATAACATACTAATATGCTTTTAATATCCAAATCCGTTAAAGGATTTTTAGGCTGCATTAATTAGGTTAACCGGAACCGGAAACACTTCCCATAACACCCTATGTACTTGCTACATCATTAGAAGAATGGCATCTACGCTAATATTTGTCTGTTTCTCTCTTATTCCGAGGTCACCGTAGCCACCAGATCCAGTCTGTATCCAGATCAGAGGGTCACTGCAGTCACCCGGATCCAGTACGTATCCAGACCAGATGGTGGATCAGCACCTAGAAAGGACCTCTACTGCCCTGAAAGACAGCCGAGACCAGGACAACTAGAGCCCCAGATACAGATCCCCTATAAAGAACTTGTCTCAGAGGACCACCAGGACAAGACCACAGGAAACAGATGATTCTTCTGCACAATCTGACTTTGCTGCAGCCTGGAATTGAACTACTGGTTTCGTCTGGTCAGTGGAGAACTGGCCCCCCAACTGAGCCTGGTTTCTGCACAGACACTATTTAACTGAACAGAGATGACATCACTGAATTCAATGATGAACTGCCTTTAACTATCATTTTGCATTATTGACACACTGTTTTCCTAATGAATGTTGTTCAGTTGCTTTGACGCAATGTATTTTGTTTAAAGCGCTATATAAATAAAGGCGACTTGACTTGTAAACAATCAAAGCTTTAAAAAAAAGCACGAAAAACGGGACCTTTAATATTTATTTATGTATTATGTATATACATTTACAGTATGCTTGTCCCAAAGCAACATCTTTTGTTTGAGATATTTGTCTAAATTATTTTCTGTAGTAACTGACAGAAACAATTGCAGAGTTAAATTTTCATTTAACACATAAGTACTTATTAGCAAATTTTTGTTTGATTTGAAAACTCATTGTGAGTAACTTGTCATGCACTATAAACGACACTTAATATTATCAGACCTTTTCACTTGCCAGATGATAAAAGAGAGTGAACGGTGGGCTCTTGATTTGAACCAGTATGTAATCACCTAGCAACCATCCAGAAGCAGCTGCATAGCAACACGTATAACCACCTTATTAACTGCATAGCAGCATTCTAGTGTCATGCACAAGAGAATACCACTGCAATGGACATGATTAACTATGGTTTACCAATGTGTTTTTGTAAAGGTGTAGTTGACATTTTAATAAAATGTAACTATTGAGTAAGCAGGTCCAAACCTTTCATTCTGTGAAAGGACAAAAAAAGTTAATGGAGCTAAATGGGTGGCATTGTATTGATTTCTTTGACTCTGCAATGACCACATGAAGAGTTGTGCAATCATGCATGTATTGTTGAATCATTTAGCTGCAGTCCCTATATATAAACACAAATGTCTGGCACCTCTTTCTCAATGTGAGCAGAGATGTGGTAAATCATATTCTAGATCAAAATGTACATTTTCCCATCTTTTGCCTTTATGGTGAAAAAACATTCACTGCAGATATGTTAATGATAAGGAGATATGATGGCATAACATCACACGTCTTGGACAATGAAAAAAGTATTTAGTGATAATGACTGTGAAAGCAAAAACAAAAAAAGCAAAGTTCTCACAAAATCAGCCAAATAGTTCTTGTTGTTTTCATTTGCTTAAAACATCACATTACTTTCATCAATCTTCAGAAAGAAGTTTGTGCTGATAGAGTGAGGGTCACTTGGTCATCCTAGCCGTAATCTGGGTCATGTGCTGTTTCCAACCAAATTTCATGGCAATTCGTATATATTCATACAGATGGTTAAAAGTTATACGAATTGGGGAACTCAATTCTAAATTGTATGTATTTTATGAGTTCCCCAATTTGTATGAATGGCCTACCCCTAACCCTGCCCCTAAACCTCTCGGTCACTGGGGTCTAGACAAATCGTACAAAATCATGTTTCACAGCATCAAAATAATCATTACTTTTCATAAACAAAAGATCTATTCATTATCTATCAATGGATATTCTGTCTAAAGCTGCCAGCATGAATGATGCAATCCTTAACTCATGAATTGATTTTCTGAAAGACACAACATCTCAAGGTTTATTCTCAAGAGCCATAAGAAAATCTCTCTCGTTTGTAAAACACCCTTCTCAAAATAGACACCATAATAAAATAATCTAATTTCCTCTCAACTGTATTTTGTTTCTGTACACCCCCATTGTCTTATTTTAGACATATACTGTATGCCTTGTAACCTGATGCAGGAGCCTCTGTAACTCACACCAATGTGATTTTATTAAAACAGCTCAAATAATACACCAAACTCAAATGACCATGTCGAACATTTCAGAGATGGGTGCTTATTCAGTTCAGTTATACAGCAGCCTTGACTTTATTTCCCAAAATGTCTTGTTTTCCCCTCATGCACACAGCAACAGCAGCACTTATTGATTGGATTCATTCAATAAAGGCTAGTTTCCTCTATTCTGATTCTAATGCCCTTAGCGAGAAGGTCCCTGCCTGCATGAATGCTGCCAGGATATAACAGAGATGAATACAGAGCACATAAATTATTCAGGAGCCGTGCTTCTGCCCAGGCCTCCATTAATGATGTCACCCAACCTGTGGAGCCATACACTGTCCCATGGGATGTAATGCTTGACACTGCTGCTGTGGCAGTGCGAGCTATAGGACCCCCAAGCCTACTATGGCTTTCCTTCATGAATCAACACAAAGAAAATGCATTCCTAATAAACAATATTGCAATCAAGGTTTTTTTGTTTTTGTTTTTTATCATTTTTCCTGAAATTTTTTTTTTTTTTTTACAGATTTTTATTTCAAGCATATTCTATAAAATATTCATTC